>NC_082356.1:15420281-15422781 GCF_027477595.1 Haemorhous mexicanus | reverse complement strand
TTGATCGTCAAGCGACGCTCAGACAGGCGTAGCCCCGGGAGGAACCCGGGGCCGCAAGTGCGTTCGAAGTGTCGATGATCAATGTGTCCTGCAATTCACATTAATTCTCGCAGCTAGCTGCGTTCTTCATCGACGCACGAGCCGAGTGATCCACCGCTAAGAGTTGTCTGGCTTTCGGCACCGACCCCGCGCGCGCGGAGCGGCCCCTTTTTTCTCTTTTGCGCCGAGGACGCGCGGGCGCGCGCCTGGCTTCGACCGTACGAGCACGCACAAACGGAACGGGGAAAAAAAAAATGAGGAGAGTGGGAAAACCCACACTCCGAAGGTCGGCCGAGAGGTGGGGGGACCCGCGCCCCCGACCGCCTCCCCCCGCAAGGGGAGACGCCACCCCGCGTGCCGGCCTTCGGAGGCGGCCCAGGCGCCCGGGCTCGGCCCGGCCTCCGCGCGGAGGGCCACGCGGCGCGCGCCAGACCGCGGGGGCAAGGCGGCCCGCCCGGCCTCGCTTTCACGGGACGACGCAAGCACGGCACGCGGCCGCGGGGCGCGGCCGCCGGCCCCCGCACGCGCCGGCTCCCCTTGGCCGCTCCGCGGGGCTCGCGGAGCGCCGCCGCGCCGCCGCGCGGCCGGCTCTCCCCCCAGCGGGGCCCCTAGGACGCTCGAGACGGCACGCGACGACCACCGCCCCACCGGCGCGCCCTCCCGCCGGACCGCTTCTCCCGCCCGGCGGGCGAGCGTCCGGCGGACGCGCTCCGCCACCGGCGCCGGAGGCGGACGCTACCGAGAGCCGAGCCGGCGTCGCGAGCGCCCGAGGCCTGCCGGACGACAGACCCGCCGCCACCGGGACCGCACTCCCGAGGCCGCCGCCGCCGCGCCGCACCGTCGGGGCCCCTTACCGCGGGCACGCGCCCGGCGGAAGGCGTACGGCGCTGAGCCGGGGGGACACGCCCGCTCTCCACGTTTCCACGCGGAGAGCGGGCGGGGGAGCGCCCCCACGGCCGCCCGCACGCCTTCCCTTCGGCCCACACGCGGCCGGGAAGGGCGACGGGGACGCGACGGGCGGGGCCCGGGACGGGACCGCCGCCGGCGACGGCGGGCGCCTTCCGGCCGACCGCCCCCGCAGGGGGGACACCCGCCGAGCAGCGACGCCGCCGCTCGGCAAACGGGGTCGCCCGCGCTCGCGGGCCCCCGCCGACGGAGGGCCCGCCGAGCGCTCGCCCCCCGGGCGGGCGGTCCGGCGAGGGGGCGGCCGGCGGCCGGCGCCGCCGGTGCCTTCGAGGAGCAAGGCCGTCGAGGGGAGAGAGGCACGGCCGCGCCGCGGACGCGGCGCCGCGCCCGCGAGAGACCGCGGCGACGGCCAAGGAGAGAGCGCGGCGGGCCCCGGCGGCCGCAACCCCGCGGCCGAGGAAGGGCGGAGAGCGGGCGCTCTCCGCCGGCGTCGCCCGCTACGACGAGGCGAGCGGGTCGGCCCCGCGGCCGACCACGCGCCGCGGCCCCTCCGCCGAGGCCGGGCCGCGGAGAGGGGGGGGCAGGGCGCCCCTCCCCGGCGCGGCGCGGTGACCCGCCGCACGCGCGCGCGCGCGCCGGCGGCGGGACGACGAAGGCGACGGCGGGCGCGGCCGGTGGCGACGGACACCACCGCAGGGGATCAGCGGGAGCGACTCCCCACCCCTCAGTGGCGCCGCGCCACCGCCCGACGCACCTGCCGCCGCCGCCGCCGGCGCCGCCGCCGCCGCGCCGCCGCCACGCGCGGGGCGCGCCGAGCCGCCCGAGTCTTTAAACCGCCGCCCGGCTTCGCCGGCCCTTTCGGCCCCCCGCAGCGTTTGACGACGCCGAGGGCAGCCTGGGGACCGCCGAGGCGCGGAGCGCTAGGTACCTGGCCCTGGGGCGAGGGAAACGACCTGCATGGCCCCGCCGGGGTGCCTCCCCCGCTGCCGCCCTCGGGGGAGCGTCCACCGGCGGGGGCGCGCCCGACGTCTGCCGCCACCGCCGCGGCGTCCTTCTCGGGGCCCGGGGTTTCCCTCAGTAACCCGGCGCTGCGCCCGAGAGGACGGCCGCGGCTCGGGCCGCCCCGCCGGCGCGGGGACGCGGCCCGACCGCCCAGCAACTCGGCCGACCCCGCCGAGGGGCCGCGGCGGCGGACGGGGCGCCCGACGCCACGACCGCCGCCGCCGCGAACCCCCGCGGCGGCGGGTCGCACGCGCGGTGAGACGCGCGCGCCCCAAAGCGCGGCCCGGAACGCCCGGAGGCCCGGCCCTGGGAGTTTCCTCGGCCACGCGCGAGCCAGGGGGCCGCTTGGCCCGAGAGCCGGGACCCCGCCGGCAGGCGGAAAGCCCCGGCTCCCCGGTGCGGGAAGGGCCGGAGGAGCCGCCTCCTCCGAGCCCAGAAGGCGCGCCCGGCCACCCGGCCCCTCGCCATTCCCACATCGGCCGCCGACAGGCGCGACGGCCGGACGGCCGGCCGTCGCTCGACGGGCGAAGCAGCGAGGGGCGGGGCGGGCGCG
>NC_082356.1:15410281-15415281 GCF_027477595.1 Haemorhous mexicanus | reverse complement strand
CCGGGCCCGAGCGGGACACACCGGCGGCCTCCTCTTTCCGCCTCGCCTCGGCCGGCGAGCGGCTCTGCCATCGTCTTCCGCCCTTCTCTCTCGGCCTTCTCAGCGCTCGTCTTTCGCCCTTCTCTCTCTCTGGGTTCTCTCTCCTTCAGGATCCCCTCTCGCCGCCCTTCTCTCTCGGCCTTCTCAGGATCCTCTCTCTCGGCGCCCTTCTCTCTCGGCTCTCCAACTGTACCCACTTCCCTGGGCAAGACGGGAGCCGGGACCAAGCCACGCGACTCGTCCCGGCTAGGCGGAGCTGCCTTCACAGCCCCCCGGCTCCGCCTCGGACACAGGCACTGGCTCAACCTGCGGGGATGCGGCCCGTCACCTCGCTCCCATAGTACGGACAGACGAGTCCAAAGGCGCCCACGCCTCCAAGAGGACGGATGGAACTCGACCGGGAAGGCGCGCCGCCGCAGGCCGCCTCCTACCATGACGTCGCCGGAGGCGGCCGCCGACAGCGACCCCTTGGTGAACTTCCGCGGCCGGCCGCGACAACAGGTCTACCCGGCGCCTGCCGAAATCGGACTGAGTCCCGCCGGAGCGAGGTAGACCTGTTGTCCCCGGTCGGCCCCCGCCGCCCGTTGGCCGCGCCAACCCCCGGCGGCCCGGCACCGGGGTAGGCCTGGTGTCCGCTCAGAAAGCCGGGGTAGACCTGGTGCCCGTCTAGGAACCGGGGTAGACCTGGTGTCCGCCGCGGCGGCCGGGGTAGACCTGGTGTCCTCCCGGGGAGCCGGGGTAGACCTGGTGTCCGCCGCGGCGGCCGGGGTAGACCTGGTGTCCGCCCGGGGAGCCGGGGTAGACCTGGTGTCCGCCGTGGCAGGCGGGGTAGACCTGGTGCCCGACTAGGAACCGGGGTAGACCTGGTGTCCGCCGCGGCGGCCGGGGTAGACCTGGTGTCCGCCCGGGGAGCCGGGGTAGACCTGGTGTCCGCCGTGGCAGGCGGGGTAGACCTGGTGTCCGCCCGGGCAGCCGGGGTAGACCTGGTGTCCGCCGCGGCGGCCGGGGTAGACCTGGTGTCCGCCCGGGGAGCCGGGGTAGACCTGGTGTCCGCCGCGGCGGCCGGGGTAGACCTGGTGTCCGCCGTGGCAGGCGGGGTAGACCTGGTGCCTGACTAGGAACCGGGGTAGACCTGGTGTCCGCCGTGGCAGGCGGGGTAGACCTGGTGTCTGTCGCGACAGCCGGGGTAGACCTGGTGTCCGCCGTGGCAGGCGGGGTAGACCTGGTGTCCGCCCGGGGAGCCGGGGTAGACCTGGTGTCCGCCCGGGGAGCCGGGGTAGACCTGGTGTCCGCCGTGGCAGGCGGGGTAGACCTGGTGTCCGCCCGGGGAGCCGGGGTAGACCTGGTGTCCGCCCGGGGAGATGGGGTAGACCTGGTGTCCGCCCGGGGAGCCGGGGTAGACCTGGTGTCCGCCCGGGGAGCCGGGGTAGACCTGGTGTCCGCCGTGGCAGGCGGGGTAGACCTGGTGTCCGCCCGGGGAGCCGGGGTAGACCTGGTGTCCTCCCGGGGAGCCGGGGTAGACCTGGTGTCCGCCGTGGCAGGCGGGGTAGACCTGGTGTCTGTCGCGACAGCCGGGGTAGACCTGGTGTCCGCCGTGGCAGGCGGGGTAGACCTGGTGTCCGCCCGGGGAGCCGGGGTAGACCTGGTGTCCGCCCGGGGAGCCGGGGTAGACCTGGTGTCCGCCGTGGCAGGCGGGGTAGACCTGGTGTCCGCCCGGGGAGCCGGGGTAGACCTGGTGTCCGCCCGGGGAGATGGGGTAGACCTGGTGTCCGCCGTGGCAGGCGGGGTAGACCTGGTGTCTGTCGCGACAGCCGGGGTAGACCTGGTGTCCGCCGTGGCAGGCGGGGTAGACCTGGTGTCCGCCCGGGGAGCCGGGGTAGACCTGGTGTCCGCCCGGGGAGCCGGGGTAGACCTGCTGTCTGCCCGGGAAGCCGGGGTAGACCCGGTGCCCGCCGGGCAGGCGGGGCAGACCCGGGGTCCGCACGGGGCCGCCCGCCGCCCAGGCGCCTCTCCGAGCCCCTGGCGGCCCCGGAGCCGGGTCAAGGACATGAGCCGGGACCGGGCCAGAGCCGGGCTACACCGGTTGTCCCCTGGTCGGCGCCCGCCGCCCGGGTGCCTCCCCGTGCCCGGCGACCCCGGAGCTGGGGTAGGCTCACAGCCTCATAACGGCCCAGAGCCGGAGGGCGCTATCAGCCCCGTCCCACCCTATGAAGCCCCCACTATCAAGAGCCCTCCGTCCTTTTGATTTTGTTGTTGTTGTTGCTGTTGTTGTTGTTGTTGTTTTGGGTTGGAGGTTTTTTTTGGTTTCGGTTTTTGGGGTGGGGTGGGCTGCGGGGGGGTGGGGGCTTTTTGCTTTGCTTTGCTTTGTTTTTTGGGTTGTGGGGTTTGTGGGTTTTTTTTGGGGGGGGGCGGGGGGGGCGGGTTTTTTTGGTGGGTTTTTCCCCCCCCCCGGTTTCGTTGCCTCTGTTTAAGGCCGAGTTTAGAGGTTGTTTTTTTTTTGGGGGGGGGGGGGGGGGCTGGGGGGGGGGCTGTGGTTTGGATTTGGGTTTCCTTGGGTTTTTGGGGCCCCCCCCCCCCCCCCCCCCCTTTCTCTTTTCTCCTTTCCTGAAAGAACGGCTGTTCTGTTTGCTTGGAAGGAGAAACCTGAAACTTATCCGGGGGGCGGGGGAAAAAAAACAAACAACCCCAATATTGGCAAATGTTATTTATTTTCCTTTTGTATCCAGCGCGCTGCCAGCCGAGCCGACGGGCAGCCTACGCCCTGTGCTCAGCCTGCTGCTGACACGCCCGAGTGTCAAAAGAGCGCCCCCACCCCGTCCCCGTCCCGTCGCCCCAACCCCCCACCCCGCCCGCCCCCGGGAGCGTACACAACCCGACCCCCCCCCGCCCCCGCTGCGACTCGCCCCGCCCCGCCCCACCCCTCTCCGCCCACCCGCCAGTAGAGGCGGCGGCGGGGCGGCCGCCGCCGGCAGCACCGCCGGCCGGCACAAGGGCGGCCGCTTTCGGGAGGGTTGGTTCTTTCACGGTGCGCAGAGGTCTTCGGCCCTCGGCCCGAGTCCGGGGGGCCGCGGCGGCTCGGCGCCGAGGCGCCCGGGGCCGGCACGAAGCCGCCGGCCCTCGGCCCTCGCGCGCACACAGGGAGAGACAGACGCGGCGACACGCACGCACCCCCACTCCACACGATGGCGCCCCGACGCCGCCCCTTCAGGCCCCCCCCACCGCCGCGCATACCGACCCACGCGGGGAACCGTCCCCCGCCCGCCACGCCCGGACGCGCGCATCCTCTGGCGTCCCCTCTTTCCCCGTCCCCGTGCCCCTGCCGCTGCCCCTGCCCCTGCCCCTGCCCCTGCCCTCTCTTTCGCGGCCGCCTCCGCCCATCGACGGTTGGGGGCGCCCCGTCCTTCCCCATCAGACTCCCAGGCGCCAACTTCAGACCATTCCCGACCCCGCCCAGGCTGCCAACCGCCAGTTGGCACAGCGGCGGCGGCGGCAGGGCGGGGAGCCGGCCGACACCGAGGCAGTCAGGGCCTTCGGCACGCAGGACGAGAGCCCCTCGCAGAGGCGGGGGGGGCGGGCGGGCGGTGGCGGCGGGAAGCTTAGCGCCGTCCCTTCTCCGAGAAGCTTCCCGTTCGGCTCTCGTCGAGCCTTGCGGTTCGACGGCCCGCCTGCCGTCCCTCCTTCCTTCCTTGCCGCCCGGCCCCCGGCCCCGGCCGAGACGGCGGCGGGGCGAGCGGCCGAAGGGGTCGAGCGAGGCAGAAATCGAGGCGGGAGCCGGGCCGCCGGCACGGTTCGGGCACGGAGGCGTCGGGCGTGCCGCCGACTCCTAAAGACTCTCTCCTTCCCTCTCGGGGAGCGCTAGGGGCAGCGGGCTGCCGGCAGCAGGCCGGCAGGGGCAGGCAGGCAGGCAGGCGCCCGGCTGTAGCGACGGTCGGCCTCCGTCACGTCACGGTTTCCGAGGGAGAAGGAGGGCGTGGGAGCGGACAAGCGGGCCCCCCGGAGCGGGCCGACCGCGAGACGCTGGCAGGCCCGGCCCGGGCCACGGGCCCGGGCGTCCCGTGGCGGGCGTTCGGTCTGCCCGGCGCTCGGCGCCCAGGGGCCGAGGCCGGCCCGGGACAACAGGTCGACCCCGTACCGTCCACCGGCTAAGTCCCGCCGGGACAAGAGGTCTACCCCGTGGTGCCGTCCAGCGGCTAAGTGCCGCCGGGACAACAGGTCTACCCCGTGGTGCCGTCCAGCGGCTAAGTCCCGCCCGGACAACAGGTCTACCCCGTGGTGCCGTCCAGCGGCTAAGTGCCGCCGGGACAACAGGTCTACCCCGTGGTGCCGTCCAGCGGCTAAGTGCCGCCGGGACAACAGGTCTACCCCGTGGTGCCGTCCAGCGGCTAAGTCCCGCCCGGACAACAGGTCTACCCCGTGGTGCCGTCCAGCGGCTAAGTGCCGCCGGGACAACAGGTCTACCCCGTCCCCTCCAGAGGCTAAGTCCCGCCGGGACAACAGGTCTACCCCGTGGCGCCGTCCAGCGGCTAAGTCCCGCCCGGACAACAGGTCTACCCCGTGGTGCCGTCCAGCGGCTAAGTCCCGCCCGGACAACAGGTCTACCCCGTGGTGCCGTCCAGCGGCTAAGTGCCGCCGAGACAACAGGTCTACCCCGTGGTGCCGTCCAGCGGCTAAGTGCCGCCGGGACAACAGGTCTACCCCGTGGTGCCGTCCAGCGGCTAAGTGCCGCCGGGACAACAGGTCTACCCCGTGGTGTCGTCCAGCGGCTAAGTCCCGCCCGGACAACAGGTCTACCCCGTGGTGCCGTCCAGCGGCTAAGTGCCGCCGGGACAACAGGTCTACCCCGTGGTGCCGTCCAGCGGCTAAGTGCCGCCGGGACAACAGGTCTACCCCGTGGTGCCGTCCAGCGGCTAAGTGCCGCCGGGACAACAGGTCTACCCCGTGGTGCCGTCCAGCGGCTAAGT
>NC_082356.1:15180281-15397781 GCF_027477595.1 Haemorhous mexicanus | reverse complement strand
GCAACCGAAGGCTCCCTTTCAAGCTAGGCAACGGCAGGACCGGACCGCCGGGCCGGGAACGGGCTTCTCGGCCCCCTTTCGGCCGGGGAACCCCGTCCGAGCGTGCGAGAAAAGTGCCACCGACCGGGCCACGGGCCACCGGCTTGCGCCCGCCTCGCGGCAGTCGGCTTCCCCTCCCCAACCCCCGGTCCGGGGGAGGGGAAAAAAAAAAAAAAAAAAAAAAAAAAAAAAACACGAAAATAAAATACGGGGTGGGGACGGCACGACAAAAAGGCACACGGCAGCGCGCGTTCGGCAACGACCCGTGCTAGCCACGGGGGCCGCGGGCCCGGGCCGGGGGGCGAGGCACGCGCCTCTCGCTCCCCCCCCCCCCACCAGCAATCTCGGCGCTCTCCCTTCTCTCTCTCCATCCAGCGTCGCCTCCGCTGGGGGCCCGCGCACCTTCGTCGCGCGCGCGGCTTCTGGGTGCCGCGGCTTAGGGCCGCGAGAAAAAAAATTAAAAAATCCGCGGAGGCCGGGTGGGCGCACCCCCACACGCTCTGACCGCACACCGGCACGCCTACGGAGGAAAAAAACCCGCGGACCCGGGGTGGCAACCCAGCCCGCCCGGCTTAAGCGGCTCGGTCGATCCGTCCACGACCGAGGTGGGCGAGGCGCCGCCGCCTCGCCCGGGACACCTTCCGGAGGGCTCCCTGCCGGGTTCCGGGTCCGTGCTAGGGCGGGCCGGCCACGGCGGCCAGGCTCGGCGCCCCTGAAAAATTCCGCCCGCCACGCGGGTCCCCGGCTTAAGGCCGGGGAAGGGGGAACGGCCCCACAACAACGCGGGGCCGGGGCCGGGGCGCCGCCGCCCCGGCTCCGCGGCTGACGGGGCGACCGCCGTCACCGAGCCCCTCCTCGAGCCAGGTGGCGGGCCGAGGCCAGGCCGCGCGCCCCACAGGACGTCCCCGCCGCCCTTCCGACACACCCCGGACACGCTGGCCAACAGGTCGGGAGCGGGGAACGGGACGCCGCCACCTCGGCCCACCGGGCGGCCCTCGGGGCTCTCGGGCGAGGCCCGGGGAAAAGGCCCGGACGCATCCAGCCCCGGCTGCCGGCCGCCGAGGCGGACCGACAGCCCAAAAAGTCAAAAATCGCGCCCGCCGGAGCGGGCCCCAGCTTAGGGCCGGGCAGAAAAGGCGACGCGGCGGCACCGCCGCCTCGCCCGCCGCCGCCGGCGGCCCGGGGGAGCCGCCCCCCCCACCACGGAGCCGACAGAAGCCGGGCCCGAGCGGGACACACCGGCGGCCTCCTCTTTCCGCCTCGCCTCGGCCGGCGAGCGGCTCTGCCATCGTCTTCCGCCCTTCTCTCTCGGCCTTCTCAGCGCTCGTCTTTCGCCCTTCTCTCTCTCTGGGTCTCTCTCCTTCAGGATCCCCTCTCGCCGCCCTTCTCTCTCGGCCTCCTCAGGATCCTCTCTATCGGCGCCCTTCTCTCTCGGCTCTCCAACTGTACCCACTTCCCTGGGCAAGACGGGAGCCGGGACCAAGCCAGGCGACTCGTCCCGGCTAGGCGGAGCTGCCTTCACAGCCCCCCGGCTCCGCCTCGGACACAGGCACTGGCTCAACCTGCGGGGATGCGGCCCGTCACCTCGCTCCCATAGTACGGACAGACGAGTCCAAAGGCGCCCACGCCTCCAAGAGGACGGGTGGAACTCGACCGGGAAGGCGCGCCGCCGCAGGCCGCCTCCTACCATGACGTCGCCGGAGGCGGCCGCCGACAGCGACCCCTTGGTGAACTTCCGCGGCCGGCCGCGACAACAGGTCTACCCGGTACCTGCCAGAAAAAAAAAACCTGCCGGAGCAAGGCAGACCTGTTGCCACCTCATCCAGCCCTCACACTCGCCTCCCAGGATGAGGGGTGGCCGGTAGCCCCTTGACAGCCCTCTCTCTCGCCTCCCAGGGTTGCGCATCACTTTCAGCCCTTCTCTCCGCTCTCAGGATCGTGCATCGTGCCTTCAAACCCCCTTCACTCTCACCTCTCCAAGGATCACCATGAGCCCTTCTCTCTCGCCTCTCGGGATGGTACACGACATTTAAGCCCTTCTCTCTTGGCTGCCAGGATCACTTTCACCCTTTTAGCCTCACAGCATCATCCAGGCACCCTTCTCTCCCTTCTCAGGAGCCTCTCTTAGTCCCTCTCTCTCGGCCTTTCAAGTCCTTTCTCAGCCCCTCTCGGCTCTCCAACTGTGCTTACTTTGCTGGACAGGACGGGAGCCGGGACCAAGCCACGCGACTCGTCCCAGCTAGGCGGAACTTCATCTCGGCAACCGTGGACACTGCTGCCCCTCACCACCTCGGACACAGGCACTGGCTTCAGCCTGCGGGGAGCTGGCCCGTCACCTCGCTCCCATAGTACGGACAGACGAGTCCAAAGGCGCCCACGCCTCCAAGAGGACGAATGGAACTCGACCGGGAAAGGTGCACTGCCACTAGCCGCCTCCTACCATGACGTCGCCTGAGGCGGCCGCCAACAGCGACCCCTTGGTGAGCTTCCGCGGCCGGCCGCGACAACAGGTCTACCCGGTACCTGCCAGAAAAAAAAAGCCCTGCCGGAGCAAGGCAGACCTGTTGCCACCTCATCCAGCCCTCACTCTCGCCTCCCAGGATGAGGGGTGGCCGGTAGCCCCTTGACAGCCCTCTCTCTCGCCTCCCAGGGTTGCGCATCACTTTCAGCCCTTCTCTCCGCTCTCAGGATCGTGCATCGTGCCTTCAAACCCCCTTCACTCTCACCTCTCCAAGGATCACCATGAGCCCCTCTCTCTCGCCTCTCGGGATGGTACACGACATTTAAGCCCTTCTCTCTTGGCTGCCAGGATCACTTTCACCCTTTTAGCCTCACAGCATCATCCAGCACCCTTCTCTCCCTTCTCAGGAGCCTCTCTTAGTCCCTCTCGGCCTTTCAAGTCCTTTCTCAGCCCCTCTCGGCTCTCCAACTGTGCTTACTTTGCTGGACAGGACGGGAGCCGGGACCAAGCCACGCGACTCGTCCCAGCTAGGCGGAACTTCATCTCAGCAACCGTGGACACTGCTGCCCCTCACACCACCTCGGACACAGGCACTGGCTTCAGCCTGCGGGGAGCTGGCCCGTCACCTCGCTCCCATAGTACGGACAGACGAGTCCAAAGGCGCCCACGCCTCCAAGAGGACGGATGGAACTCGACCGGGAAGGCGCGCCGCCGCAGGCCGCCTCCTACCATGACGTCGCCTGAGGCGGCCGCCGACAGCGACCCCTTGGTGAACTTCCGCAGCCGGCCGCAACAACAGGTCTACCCGGTACCTGCCAGAAAAAAAAAACCTGCCGGAGCAAGGCAGACCTGTTGCCACCTCATCCAGCCCTCACACTCGCCTCCCAGGATGAGGGGTGGCCGGTAGCCCCTTGACAGCCCTCTCTCTCGCCTCCCAGGGTTGCGCATCACTTTCAGCCCTTCTCTCTGCTCTCAGGATCGTGCATCGTGCCTTCAAACCCCCTTCACTCTCACCTCTCCAAGGATCATCATGAGCCCTTCTCTCTCGCCTCTCGGGATGGTACACGACATTTAAGCCCTTCTCTCTTGGCTGCCAGGATCACTTTCACCCTTTTAGCCTCACAGCATCATCCGGGCACCCTTCTCTCCCTTCTCAGGAGCCTCTCTTAGTCCCTCTCTCTCGGCCTTTCAAGTCCTTTCTCAGCCCCTCTCGGCTCTCCAACTGTGCTTACTTTGCTGAACAGGACGGGAGCCGGGACCAAGCCACGCGACTCGTCCCAGCTAGGCGGAACTTCATCTCAGCAACCGTGGACACTGCTGCCCCTCACACCACCTCGGACACAGGCACTGGCTTCAGCCTGCGGGGAGCTGGCCCGTCACCTCGCTCCCATAGTACGGACAGACGAGTCCAAAGGCGCCCACGCCTCCAAGAGGACGGATGGAACTCGACCGGGAAGGCGCGCCGCCGCAGGCCGCCTCCTACCATGACGTCGCCTGAGGCGGCCGCCGACAGCGACCCCTTGGTGAACTTCCGCGGCCGGCCGCGACAACAGGTCTACCCGGTACCTGCCAGAAAAAAAAAACCTGCCGGAGCAAGGCAGACCTGTTGCCACCTCATCCAGCCCTCACACTCGCCTCCCAGGATGAGGGGTGGCCGGTAGCCCCTTGACAGCCCTCTCTCTCGCCTCCCAGGGTTGCGCATCACTTTCAGCCCTTCTCTCCGCTCTCAGGATCGTGCATCGTGCCTTCAAACCCCCTTCACTCTCACCTCTCCAAGGATCATCATGAGCCCTTCTCTCTCGCCTCTCGGGATGGTACACGACATTTAAGCCCTTCTCTCTTGGCTGCCAGGATCACTTTCACCCTTTTAGCCTCACAGCATCATCCAGGCACCCTTCTCTCCCTTCTCAGGAGCCTCTCTTAGTCCCTCTCTCTCGGCCTTTCAAGTCCTTTCTCAGCCCCTCTCGGCTCTCCAACTGTGCTTACTTTGCTGGACAGGACGGGAGCCGGGACCAAGCCACGCGACTCGTCCCAGCTAGGCGGAACTTCATCTCGGCAACCGTGGACACTGCTGCCCCTCACCACCTCGGACACAGGCACTGGCTTCAGCCTGCGGGGAGCTGGCCCGTCACCTCGCTCCCATAGTACGGACAGACGAGTCCAAAGGCGCCCACGCCTCCAAGAGGACGAATGGAACTCGACCGGGAAAGGTGCACTGCCACTAGCCGCCTCCTACCATGACGTCGCCTGAGGCGGCCGCCAACAGCGACCCCTTGGTGAGCTTCCGCGGCCGGCCGCGACAACAGGTCTACCCGGTACCTGCCAGAAAAAAAAAGCCCTGCCGGAGCAAGGCAGACCTGTTGCCACCTCATCCAGCCCTCACTCTCGCCTCCCAGGATGAGGGGTGGCCGGTAGCCCCTTGACAGCCCTCTCTCTCGCCTCCCAGGGTTGCGCATCACTTTCAGCCCTTCTCTCCGCTCTCAGGATCGTGCATCGTGCCTTCAAACCCCCTTCACTCTCACCTCTCCAAGGATCACCATGAGCCCCTCTCTCTCGCCTCTCGGGATGGTACACGACATTTAAGCCCTTCTCTCTTGGCTGCCAGGATCACTTTCACCCTTTTAGCCTCACAGCATCATCCAGCACCCTTCTCTCCCTTCTCAGGAGCCTCTCTTAGTCCCTCTCGGCCTTTCAAGTCCTTTCTCAGCCCCTCTCGGCTCTCCAACTGTGCTTACTTTGCTGGACAGGACGGGAGCCGGGACCAAGCCACGCGACTCGTCCCAGCTAGGCGGAACTTCATCTCAGCAACCGTGGACACTGCTGCCCCTCACACCACCTCGGACACAGGCACTGGCTTCAGCCTGCGGGGAGCTGGCCCGTCACCTCGCTCCCATAGTACGGACAGACGAGTCCAAAGGCGCCCACGCCTCCAAGAGGACGGATGGAACTCGACCGGGAAGGCGCGCCGCCGCAGGCCGCCTCCTACCATGACGTCGCCTGAGGCGGCCGCCGACAGCGACCCCTTGGTGAACTTCCGCGGCCGGCCGCGACAACAGGTCTACCCGGTACCTGCCAGAAAAAAAAAACCTGCCGGAGCAAGGCAGACCTGTTGCCACCTCATCCAGCCCTCACACTCGCCTCCCAGGATGAGGGGTGGCCGGTAGCCCCTTGACAGCCCTCTCTCTCGCCTCCCAGGGTTGCGCATCACTTTCAGCCCTTCTCTCCGCTCTCAGGATCGTGCATCGTGCCTTCAAACCCCCTTCACTCTCACCTCTCCAAGGATCATCATGAGCCCTTCTCTCTCGCCTCTCGGGATGGTACACGACATTTAAGCCCTTCTCTCTTGGCTGCCAGGATCACTTTCACCCTTTTAGCCTCACAGCATCATCCAGGCACCCTTCTCTCCCTTCTCAGGAGCCTCTCTTAGTCCCTCTCTCTCGGCCTTTCAAGTCCTTTCTCAGCCCCTCTCGGCTCTCCAACTGTGCTTACTTTGCTGGACAGGACGGGAGCCGGGACCAAGCCACGCGACTCGTCCCAGCTAGGCGGAACTTCATCTCGGCAACCGTGGACACTGCTGCCCCTCACCACCTCGGACACAGGCACTGGCTTCAGCCTGCGGGGAGCTGGCCCGTCACCTCGCTCCCATAGTACGGACAGACGAGTCCAAAGGCGCCCACGCCTCCAAGAGGACGAATGGAACTCGACCGGGAAAGGTGCACTGCCACTAGCCGCCTCCTACCATGACGTCGCCTGAGGCGGCCGCCAACAGCGACCCCTTGGTGAGCTTCCGCGGCCGGCCGCGACAACAGGTCTACCCGGTACCTGCCAGAAAAAAAAAGCCCTGCCGGAGCAAGGCAGACCTGTTGCCACCTCATCCAGCCCTCACTCTCGCCTCCCAGGATGAGGGGTGGCCGGTAGCCCCTTGACAGCCCTCTCTCTCGCCTCCCAGGGTTGCGCATCACTTTCAGCCCTTCTCTCCGCTCTCAGGATCGTGCATCGTGCCTTCAAACCCCCTTCACTCTCACCTCTCCAAGGATCACCATGAGCCCCTCTCTCTCGCCTCTCGGGATGGTACACGACATTTAAGCCCTTCTCTCTTGGCTGCCAGGATCACTTTCACCCTTTTAGCCTCACAGCATCATCCAGCACCCTTCTCTCCCTTCTCAGGAGCCTCTCTTAGTCCCTCTCGGCCTTTCAAGTCCTTTCTCAGCCCCTCTCGGCTCTCCAACTGTGCTTACTTTGCTGGACAGGACGGGAGCCGGGACCAAGCCACGCGACTCGTCCCAGCTAGGCGGAACTTCATCTCAGCAACCGTGGACACTGCTGCCCCTCACACCACCTCGGACACAGGCACTGGCTTCAGCCTGCGGGGAGCTGGCCCGTCACCTCGCTCCCATAGTACGGACAGACGAGTCCAAAGGCGCCCACGCCTCCAAGAGGACGGATGGAACTCGACCGGGAAGGCGCGCCGCCGCAGGCCGCCTCCTACCATGACGTCGCCTGAGGCGGCCGCCGACAGCGACCCCTTGGTGAACTTCCGCGGCCGGCCGCAACAACAGGTCTACCCGGTACCTGCCAGAAAAAAAAAACCTGCCGGAGCAAGGCAGACCTGTTGCCACCTCATCCAGCCCTCACACTCGCCTCCCAGGATGAGGGGTGGCCGGTAGCCCCTTGACAGCCCTCTCTCTCGCCTCCCAGGGTTGCGCATCACTTTCAGCCCTTCTCTCTGCTCTCAGGATCGTGCATCGTGCCTTCAAACCCCCTTCACTCTCACCTCTCCAAGGATCATCATGAGCCCTTCTCTCTCGCCTCTTGGGATGGTACACGACATTTAAGCCCTTCTCTCTTGGCTGCCAGGATCACTTTCACCCTTTTAGCCTCACAGCATCATCCGGGCACCCTTCTCTCCCTTCTCAGGAGCCTCTCTTAGTCCCTCTCTCTCGGCCTTTCAAGTCCTTTCTCAGCCCCTCTCGGCTCTCCAACTGTGCTTACTTTGCTGAACAGGACGGGAGCCGGGACCAAGCCACGCGACTCGTCCCAGCTAGGCGGAACTTCATCTCGGCAACCGTGGACACTGCTGCCCCTCACCACCTCGGACACAGGCACTGGCTTCAGCCTGCGGGGAGCTGGCCCGTCACCTCGCTCCCATAGTACGGACAGACGAGTCCAAAGGCGCCCACGCCTCCAAGAGGACGAATGGAACTCGACCGGGAAAGGTGCACTGCCACTAGCCGCCTCCTACCATGACGTCGCCGGAGGCGGCCGCCAACAGCGACCCCTTGGTGAGCTTCCGCGGCCGGCCGCGACAACAGGTCTACCCGGTACCTGCCAGAAAAAAAAAGCCCTGCCGGAGCAAGGCAGACCTGTTGCCACCTCATCCAGCCCTCACTCTCGCCTCCCAGGATGAGGGGTGGCCGGTAGCCCCTTGACAGCCCTCTCTCTCGCCTCCCAGGGTTGCGCATCACTTTCAGCCCTTCTCTCCGCTCTCAGGATCGTGCATCGTGCCTTCAAACCCCCTTCACTCTCACCTCTCCAAGGATCACCATGAGCCCCTCTCTCTCGCCTCTCGGGATGGTACACGACATTTAAGCCCTTCTCTCTTGGCTGCCAGGATCACTTTCACCCTTTTAGCCTCACAGCATCATCCAGCACCCTTCTCTCCCTTCTCAGGAGCCTCTCTTAGTCCCTCTCGGCCTTTCAAGTCCTTTCTCAGCCCCTCTCGGCTCTCCAACTGTGCTTACTTTGCTGGACAGGACGGGAGCCGGGACCAAGCCACGCGACTCGTCCCAGCTAGGCGGAACTTCATCTCAGCAACCGTGGACACTGCTGCCCCTCACACCACCTCGGACACAGGCACTGGCTTCAGCCTGCGGGGAGCTGGCCCGTCACCTCGCTCCCATAGTACGGACAGACGAGTCCAAAGGCGCCCACGCCTCCAAGAGGACGGATGGAACTCGACCGGGAAAGGTGCACTGCCACTAGCCGCCTCCTACCATGACGTCGCCTGAGGCGGCCGCCAACAGCGACCCCTTGGTGAACTTCCGCGGCCGGCCACGACAACAGGTCTACCCGGTACCTGCCAGAAAAAAAAAAAACCTGCCGGAGCAAGGCAGACCTGTTGCCACTTCATCCAGCCCTCACTCTCGCCTCCCAGGATGAGGGGTGGCCGGTAGCCCCTTGACAGCCCTCTCTCTCGCCTCCCAGGGTTGTGCATCACTTTCAGCACTTCTCTCCGCTCTCAGGATCGTGCATCGTGCCTTCAAACCCCCTTCACTCTCACCTCTCCAAGGATCACCATGAGCCCTTCTCTCTCGCCTCTCGGGATGGTACATGACATTTAAGCCCTTCTCTCTTGGCTGCCAGGATCACTTTCACCCTTTTAGCCTCACAGCATCATCCAGGCACCCTTCTCTCCCTTCTCAGGAGCCTCTCTTAGTCCCTCTCTCTCGGCCTTTCAAGTCCTTTCTCAGCCCCTCTCGGCTCTCCAACTGTGCTTACTTTGCTGGACAGGACGGGAGCCGGGACCAAGCCACGCGACTCGTCCCAGCTAGGCGGAACTTCATCTCGGCAACCGTGGACACTGCTGCCCCTCACCACCTCGGACACAGGCACTGGCTTCAGCCTGCGGGGAGCTGGCCCGTCACCTCGCTCCCATAGTACGGACAGACGAGTCCAAAGGCGCCCACGCCTCCAAGAGGACGAATGGAACTCGACCGGGAAAGGTGCACTGCCACTAGCCGCCTCCTACCATGACGTCGCCTGAGGCGGCCGCCAACAGCGACCCCTTGGTGAGCTTCCGCGGCCGGCCGCGACAACAGGTCTACCCGGCGCCTGCCGAAATCGGACTAAGTCCCGCCGGAGCAAGGTAGACCTGTTGTCCCCGGTCGGCCCCTCAAAACGCGGAACGCGGCGACCCCCAGCGGCTCAGCGTAAGGGTAGACCTGGTGTCCGCCCGGAGCCGGGGTAGACCTGGTGTCCGCCCGGAGCCGGGGTAGACCTGGTGTCCGCCGGGGACACGGGGTAGACCTGGTGTCCGCCCGGAGAGCAGGGTAGACCTGGTGTCCGCTCGGAGAGCGGGGTAGACCTGGTGTCTGCCGCGGGGCCTGGGGTAGACCTGGTGTCCGCCCGGGCACTCGGGGTAGACCTGGTGTCTGCCGCAACAACCGGGGTAGACCTGGTGTCCACTCGGAATCGGGGTAGACCTGGTGTCCGCCCGGAGAGCAGGGTAGACCTGGTGTCCGCTCGGAGAGCGGGGTAGACCTGGTGTCTGCCGCGGCGGCTGGGGTAGACCTGGTGTCCGCCCGGGCAGTCGGGGTAGACCTGGTGTCCGCCGTGGCAGCCGGGGTAGACCTGGTGTCCACTCGGAACTGGGGTAGACCTGGTGTCTGCCGCAACAACCGGGGTAGACCTGGTGTCCACTCGGAACCGGGGTAGACCTGGTGTCTGTTGCGACAGCCGGGGTAGACCTGGTGTCCGCCGGGGAGACGGGGTAGACCTGGTGTCCGCCCGTTCAGTCGGGGTAGACCTGGTGTCCGCCCAGGGAGCCGGGGTAGACCTGGTGTCTGCCGCAACAGACGGGGTAGACCTGGTGTCCACTCGGAACCGGGGTAGACCTGGTGTCCGCCCGGAGCCGGGGTAGACCTGATGTCCGCCCGGAGCCGGGGTAGACCTGGTGTCCGCCCGGAGAGTAGGGTAGACCTGGTGTCCGCTCGGAGAGCGGGGTAGACCTGGTGTCTGCCCTGGCTGTCGGGGTAGACCTGGTGTCTGCCGCAACAGCCGGGGTAGACCTGGTGTCCACTCGGAACCGGGGTAGACCTGGTGTCTGTCGCGACAGACGGGGTAGACCTGGTGTCCGCCCGGGGAGACGGGGTAGACCTGGTGTCCGCCCGTTCAGTCGGGGTAGACCTGGTGTCTGCCTCGACTGCCGGGGTAGACCTGGTATCTGCCGCAACAGCCGGGGTAGACCTGCTGTCCACTCGGAACCGGGGTAGACCTGGTGTCCGCCCGGAGCCGGGGTAGACCTGGTGTCCGCCCGGAGCCGGGGTAGACCTGGTGTCCGCCGGGGACACGGGGTAGACCTGGTGTCCGCCGTGGCAGCCGGGGTAGACCTGTTGTCCGCCTGGGGAGACGGGGTAGACCTGATGTCCACTCCAAACCAGGGTAGACCTGGTGTCTGCCCGGAGCCGGGGTAGACCTGGTGTCCACCGGGGACACGGGGTAGACCTGGTGTCCGCCGCAGGGACCAGGGTAGACCTGGTGTCCGCTCGGGGGACGGGGTAGACCTGGTGTCCGCCCGTTCAGTCGGGGTAGACCTGGTGTCTGCCTCGACTGCCGGGGTAGACCTGGTGTCTGCCGCAACAGCCGGGGTAGACCTGATGTCCACTCGGAACCGGGGTAGACCTTGTGTCTGCCCGGAGCCGGGGTAGACCTGGTGTCCGCCGGGGACACGGGGTAGACCTGGTGTCTGCCGCGGCTGCCGGGGTAGACCTGGTGTCCGCCCAGGCTGTCGGGGTAGACCTGGTGTCTGCTGCGACAGCCGGGGTAGACCTGGTGTCCACTCGGAGCCGGGGTAGACCTGGTGTCTGCCGCGGCGGCCGGGGTAGACCTGGTGTCCACCCTCGCAGCCAGGGTAGACCTGGTGTCCGCCTGGGCAGTCGGGGTAGACCTGGTGTCCGCCCAGGGAGACGGGGTAGACCTCTTGTCTGCCGGGGAGCCGGGGTAGACCTGTTGTCCGCCGCAGCAGCCAGGGTAGACCTGTTGTCTTTCCGGAACCGGAGTAGACCTTTACATTCCTGGTGGGACCCTGGGGTGCTGGTGACTTGGGGAGCGTCAGTACACTGCAAAACGTCTCTGATCAAAGTTAACCCTTATTTCTCTCTTAGTAGGGAATAGCCATTTTTTGTAAGTTGTTTACAAGCAGTCTTCCCTCTCTACCAGGACACAGCTGTCTTAGAGAACATCAGGGGAGAGGAAACAACGACCAGAACAAATTAAATTTGAGTGTCTTTTAACCTGAATGTAAAAACATGAGGATGTGTTAAGTCTAAACCTCTTGCTCTCTTTACATTTCTCCTGAGCTCATGGTAAGGACAGCAGGTGCTGGACTCAGCTGCTCACACAAAAATCTTTTGTGAAAGCAGAGCTAACCCGGGATGTCCATCCAAGGACCCCCAGAATGGCACAGCTCAGCTCCACAGGAGAGCTGCCTCACCCATGGGTTTGTGCTCATTGCAATTTGGGATGTTTTTTAGGTTATTGAGCCAGGTTATTTCTACTTTCAGGGGCTTCACTGTCCTGTAGGAATTTTGGAGTGCAGCCTTGAGGCCTGATGTGTGTGAGAGATGGTCCAAAATTTCCTTCATTTGCCGCATGATCTTTACAAGGACCGTAAAGACCCCTGACAGGAGCTCTGGCCTGACTGACTGAGATGGATATTTTCTGGCTGTTATGCCAGTTGAGGGTTTGCAGGTGTGCTTGCTGTGCTTTCACAGAACACTGCTTCAAACAGGTTCTGATTAATGGTGACTTGTACTGAGACGCCTGCACCTGCCTTACAAGTTCTGACAAGCGGTGGCTTGTCCCTGCACGTGTGAACCTGCCTCACAGACCAAAGGGCCTCAACACAATGGGCCATGAATCTTCCCCACCTTTTGGCCAGATGCCACTCGCTTTGGATTGAGACTAGATCAACTGTAACTTTTGAGACAACTTTGGTGAACCCCCACGGACAACAGCGAATCTATGTGACTGGACCATCAGGATATTGTCTTGGTGATAGTTATATTTCCCTTTCCTCTCTTTTTCTTTCTTTCCTTTCTTTTTATTTTCTAATCCCTCTCCTACATTTGCTGTTGGCCCTCAATAAAGGTGCATTTGTTGTGATTGAACTAACAGTCCCCCGCTTTTTTTTTTGCACTTTTGGGATCTGGAAATGAACCATCACGACCTTGATTGCCCTGGCGGATTGTGACAATGAATCACTCGGCAAAGACTCAGCAGTGGGAATGCACACAGGGCCACAGGGCTGAGTTCGGTTGCTGCCTCTCTGACCCAAGCCCCACGGTGCAGGTGCCGATGTGATGTCCCAGGACAGCTGCCACGCTGCAGGGGATAGTGGGATTTGAGGGATAGGACCCACAAATAGACTGGAGATGGGAATGGAGAAGGTCTTTACTCCCCATGTGTGAACCCCTGGAAAGGAAGTTCTTCCCCTTCAGGACATGAGGCATTTCCCCACCCTGACAACAGAAACACTCACGATGGTAATTCATGTGCCACCCTTCCAGTTGATATCCAAGCTCCTCTACATGAATCCCATTGCTGAATAGGAGAGAGAACAGATTTTATTTCAGTGCTCAATTGTCCCAAAGTCTCCTGTCACCTGAAGCATCTTCTGCAAGCACAGGGTGCAGATGCACAGCCTGAAAGCCCAACAAGGGCAGGAGAGCTACTTCATGCCCTTGACCATGCTGAGGGAGAGCACAGGAACACTCAGGTGTAGATACCAGCATAAAAGCAACACTGACTGAGTGGGGAACTCTGCCCTCAGTGCTCCCCTGAATCTGAGTGTCACAGCTAAGTCGTGGCACTGGGACACGCATAGGAAACACTCCCAGCCCCCCAGACCCCAACTGAGGCAGGGCACCCTGCCCTGCCCTGTGACATGTCCCCAGGCCGTTGAGATGCTGGGGATCAGGGCGCACTTCAGCACAGCCTTTGACACCAGGCACACTCCTCCCAGTCCCATGAGAGCTTCCTGCTCCTCTCCTGCCCCAGCACCACAGAAAGAGGAGAGTGGTGCTGCCAGATCTAATGCACAGCCACAGCTGAGCAGGGCATTCATTTATTGATCTTCACAGTTCACAGAAGGTGGACCAGGGGGTCCTCACAGTGGATCGGTCTGTGCAGTACCTGGGGCAGCTGCAGACTCTCCCTGTCATTTTCTCCTCCCAGGCTGTGCATCCAACTCCTAAACAGGAACATCCGCTGATAGTGAGTGATTCCCTCTCTGCACAGCCAGTGCCCATCAGCTTTGGGCCAAGGCTGCCCAGCTGCCAATACCATGACACTGAGAGGTTCAACAGACAGAATCTGTCTTGAGTCTAAGGGCCTATTCTGCTCAAAACTCCCACTCTCCATAATGTCCCTTTCCCCACAACAGCTTCTGTTTCTTCAGTTACCAATCCTCCATGCTTCCAGAAGTCTCACAAAAATATCATGATAGAGTTGGTGGTCATCTCTCTCTCCTGGCTGCAACCACCTCCTTGTTCCTGAGAGAAAGGTGGGTGATTTCTAGATATTGAGTCTGAAGTTGCACTCTGATTCAGAGCTGTGCCTGTCTAACTCATGCTGCTTTAGGATGGCCAGATGCTTACCCCATTTCACAGGAGGTTGAGTCTCTCAGCTTTTCTTTTCTCACCTGAGGGAGGGCAAAGCTGAGAAGATAATAAAGACTTTACCAAAGAGGCGACTGCCCTTCAACAGGAAAGTGGGGAGGAGGAGATCAACTGCATCCCTGTGCCAGGCACACATTGGCTTCCATCCTCTGGGCGCAAGAACTGAGGCTCTCAGCTGGCTTGAAGGGAGCCAGCGCAGCTCCTCCACGCTCTGGCGGCACACAGCTGCTGACAGCTCTTGGGAAAGGGCATTTACAATTCTTTATGCTACGCCTGAAGAATCCCTCTGCCAGTGAGGCAAGGAGATTCAACCCATCATCTTCACAGCAGAACCCAGAGCAGAGAAAGGCAGAGCTGTGCAGGAGCTCTGCCTCCCACCTTTACCTTTCTTTTCTGTCCTGGGTTGGCTACATGATGCTTGTATCCCCAATCATCTGTTCTGCTTATGCTTGATGGTAAGTTTTGCAACTTTAAGACTTATTCCGAGAGCGAACAGGGGAGAGAAGGAACACAGAGTTTGTTCTCAGGAACTGCACTTACTTGCCTACATCCTGTTCCTGAACTGTGTTATCTGTGGATGGACAGATAGCGGTACAGAGCACTCCTTTGGGTTTAGTTAGTTTTTAGCTAGCTGAGGCAGAGAAGTTCCCTGGACAGTGAGTTTTCTTTTTTCTTTGGATCTCTTTAAACCTGCCCTTGACCGAACATCCAGAAGAGCATCAGCAGCTCACACCTCTGACCCACCGGGCCAGGCCTGTGCAGCAGTATTTCCAGTACCGAACGGACTGATAAGAGACTGAGTGAGCCAAGCTACAGTCCACAGATGGGACATTCTGAGTTTGTCATCTCTTTTAGAGCAGCAAGAAGTTTGACTCTTTAATATTGTTCAATTTTTTTCCTGCTGGAAAATGCTTTGCCTGTGAAATAAACCACTTTTTCCACTTCTCTCCAGGGAAGTATTTTTCATGAACCAGTTGGGAGAGGGGATGCTTGAATTTACTTATAAAGGAACATCTTCAGAGCTTCTCTCCCAAATTTGCCCTGAAGCAGGACAACAAGAAACAGTCCCGACTTTCCAAGCCTGTCACAGAGGTGCTCCAGCCCTTAGAGTGTCTTGGCAGCCTGCTCTGGAACTGCTCCATCAGGTCCAAGATGTTGCTGGGCTAAAGACCCCATTGAAAATTGTTTCTGCAAATGTAGTGGTCGATAGGAGAGGGGAAACTCATCCTTCCTGAATGCCGGCACAACTGCAAGGACAGTTTCCCTGGCCCACAAGACGTCTCTGATGGATCCACAGGGTCCCTGTGGAAAGAGAGAAGCAGTAGCCTTCACTAGGGCCCCAGAATGACAGATAAGAATCACAGCCTTCAACAGCTCTCAGGAACCACTTCTCGGTGGGTTTTCCTTCGTGGAAGGCCAAGATGTCTGAATATCTTCCTGGTGCCTCAGGCCCTGGTTAAACAGGGCTGATCAGAGATGCTGGCAGGTGACCAACACCCCTCCTCCTGACTTGGCAGCTCTGTTTGCCCAATTAGCCCTCAGTGCCTGCCTGGGGACAAACACCTGCTCCCCTGTATCCCTCAGGATGGGCACATCCTGCTCAGGGATTTGCTTCAGCGCCAGGGCACTGCAGAGATCCTGTGTGGGGACAAGGGCCTTGAGAAACTGCAGCCTATTGCAGCCAGCGACAGGGCTGGAGTTTGAGCCTTGTTGAGGATGGATTCCTTAGCACCCTGCGTGTGTGGCAGCTGTGCAGAGCAGGACATGGGTGCTCTGCGTGGGCACGGTGGCTCTGGTTGGGACAGGGAGAGCTTCAGGTCAGCATATGTTCCCATCTAGAATCTGCTCAGGGGCTAGAGTTGGGTTGGGGCCTGCAGGGAAGGGGAAATGGAGTGGTCTAGCTGTGGGAACAAGCACACCTGAGGCATTCCTCCAGCCTCAGCCCTGTCTTCAGGTGATCCACATTGCCCAGTGCTCCCCAGTGTCTGCAGTGACTGCAGATCCCAATCACCTGCCTGCCCTTGACTCAAAATCCTTCCACAATAGTTTTCTCCTTGAGCTGGGTCTTATGAGCTCTCAGAGAACTTATCTGTACCAGAGATAGTCCAGATACCCCAAATGGCATAAAATCATCAGGATGGTTTCTGAGGTTGTATTGGAAACAGAAAAAGTTTTACTAAAAGGCAAAATAAGAAAGCTCTTGCAGAGAAAAAACCACATTGCGCTAAACAGTGTAAAATGTAACAATTAGCAATAGGTTATGAAGATACTAGCGAGCTTTGTGGAAGTCGCTGACTGGATAAGAAATTTACAAAAGACATTGTAACTAGAATTATAGTGGTTTTCTAAAGCAAGGCTTGTAATGGGATAACTATGGATGTAACAACCTTATAGTCTCACCCTTCCATAAGACTGATTTTGCCGTAAACCACCTTTTAAATGCCTCATTGCTTGACCCTGTCTTTCTTTACCCCGAATACGGGGCTATGCAATTTTCTTGGAGAACTACATGGTCACCTACAGTACCTGGTCATGGTAGGGTAGAGCCACTGCAGCATCCTGGCAAAGCGTGAGTGGTTCTACTTCAGATCTACCTGAGGCAGTGCTACTACCTACTCGCCTACCAGGTCCGCTGGCTCCAGCAGGACTTAGGCGAATTTTGGGGTGGGCTCAGTAGATCAGTTTTTCTGGCCATCCTGAGAGCTCACCAGGGGCTTGGTCATGTTCCCTGACTACAGTTCCAATAGTGAAGGAGCTCCTGGTGCTGGCTCCGCCTCAGGGAAGCCTCACAGGAGAACTGGCACAGAGCATTGCACTGGCAGAGGCGCAAAGAAATGTCTCGGCCATGAGCAGCACAATGTTGAGAAACCCACTGGCACAGGAGTTCTCCAACAGATTTAAGGCAGATTTGGGTTGCATTCCTGTTCTCCTGGGAAATACTATGCCAAGGGCTCCAAGGTGTCTTCTCCATGGGGCTCACAGGTAACATCAAGATGCTGTGGGGAAGCTGAGCCTTTCTTGCGGGCAGACTCAGTCCAGCAGGAGCCCCGGGCAAAGGGAGGAATGTCCCACAGATGGGATATTGTGCTCAGCACCAGTCCTGCAGCCCAGCAGGGCCTGCAGCCTGACTTGGGTTAATGAAGCAGAAAGGCCAAGCCCTGAATGCAGAGCTTGGGAAGGGGGATCCAGTTCCTTCCCTGTAGCTCAGGGCTCTTTCTGGGGACAGCAGCATGTGGGCTGTTCTACTAAACAAGTAAAAATATAAGAAATGTTTGTTCATTGTGGCTTTGTAGAGAGAGCTTTGAAAATCAAAGCTTTGAACTACTTTCTTTTTGACAAGGAGGCACCCGGTTTGAAGCTCGGCCAGAGCCGAAGGTTCCTAGACCAAGGTGCTCTGGATGCCTTCCAGCCCCACCAGGGCCTATAGCATTGCTCACCCCAGGCTGTCCCACATGGCCCCAATCCCACGAGGGCTATTGTGAGAGTCTGTCCGAAATACCCCTCATCTGCCTCACAACTGTCATTGAGAGACCGCTCAGAAGACCCCTTTGTCCCATTCCTAGCCACAGTGGAAAGTTACACGCCAAGCCGGGGGTTTCATGACCTGAAAGCGTTGCTAAGTCGTTGTTTCCACAGGTGCAGTCCCCTGCACGCTACACCGAGCTCAATGAGACGAAGGAGGCACTGTGCCCTCTTTACAACAATGGCCTTAGATGCTGTCCACCTTTTGGCCTGGCTGGACTTTTCCTGAGCTTTTGGGTGGTCTCCCACAAAAGACCCCTCTCGTTCATCTACAACTACCGTGACAGACAAGCTGAGATGACAGAAGCCTCTCGACCAGAGAAGACCCCGAGAAATCCCCATGTGAGAAAAGCCTCCCTCACACTTTCCAAGGACTGGGACTGGAGCCCCCAGCCCGGGGCAGGTGCACGGGGGGAGGCGAGCTGACCAAAGCAAGATGGATGACTGCCGGTGCCGGCACTGGACCACAAAGAAAATGGCCTTCGTTCATTGCAAAGTGGACTATGTGTACCCCTTTTCCAAATACCATTCTTTCTACCAGAAGATACAATAGATTCGGTTTCGAAATAACCCCCTTCCCCCTCATCAAGAACAGTATAATTAGGGTCCTGAAAGGACTGCCTTTTGAGATCTCCCCGGATGTAAACTGGTGAACCTCATCGGCTGGACACCGAAGGACCTCCGCCATTCTCACGTTTTGGTAGCTATAACCCCCTTTTCCTTTCCCTTCCTTATTTTCCTTATTTTTCCCTTTTTCCCCTAATTCCTCCTCAACGCATTTTGCTGTGGTTGCTTCAAAAGACTCCATTGTGTTGATTAATCTGCAAACCCCTTGTACCGTGTTGGTTTTTTGCGCCCTGAAACCAATCTAAAGAACCTCTACGAAGCTCGTCCACAGGGACGGCTCGTAACAGCTATTTGGCCACTCCTTCCCAGTAAGACCTTCCTAGGCCTCTAGGACAGACAGTCTGTTGGATTCTGCCACCCCTCTAGAAATATGGCTGGATTCTGCATATTTAGAAGGGGGATTTCTGAGCACAGTGCATCGGTGTCCACCAGAGACACGTCTTTGAGGCTGCTGTGAGGCTGCTGTGCCAGGCCGCTGATCCCACCTGTGCCAGGAGCCCTGAGTGTCCCTTTTGGATGCTGGCATAGACACAGGACCTCTCTCTTGCTGCTCAGGAAATGGATTTGTAGGGTTTGTTCCTGCCAAGCAGAATTGCCTAGAGCAGGGTGACAAGTCTGAGCAGCCCTTCTGCTCAGGCCCACAGACACTGGAGCAGGAGTTCTACCGCAGAAATTCTTTGCGGCCTTTGGATTCCTTCCAGGTTCTGTACCCGAGCTTTCTCACCTACAGGGAGGTTCTCCATCCAACCTCCTCATGTCCAAACACCAGTGCTGCAGACAGAACCACGGGGTGACACTTGTGCACCAGTATTTTTCCAAGGAGCAGGAAAAGGCTGACTGCCTGTGACTGGAACACTGTCAGATTGTTAGTCTCGTGAAGTTCCATTTGGCTAGCTCTGGACCCGGCTTCAACAACAAGAACAATAGGGAAAGACGGGAGATGCTCTTCCTTCTTGGGACCAAACATCCCACAGCTTTATTGCAGAGCCACCCCAGGGGAAAGAGAGCTTGGGAGAGAGCCGTCCAGGAGAAGAAAGAGGCCGAGTGCCTCAGAGCAGGAGATTTTAAAGCCGGGGGAAGGGGGTGCCGAGGAAAGGGACCACAGCCAATGGAATACAGCTGATGGGAGGGATGAAGGGAAGAACTATCGTGGGGGGAAACTATCACCACAGGACTTGGGGGGGGGGGGTATGTATGGAACAAACCGTGTGATACAAACAAACCATTCAGTGCGATATAATAAACTACCCAGTGCAAAATAATAACTAAATAGACTACTTAATGCAATACAACAGGACAGTGGATGGAAACAAGAGGGAAAATGCACCCTTCCTGAAGCGTGTCCAGTTTATTCTCCCGGGGCTGTTGGTACTTCATCTATTACCATCCAAGTCCATGCCCCTGACTGGCATTGATCTCCAAGGAAGCCTGGACCTCTCCTCAGCCAAACTTCCCCAATTAGGACACTGCAGAGTCTCCCACAATTCCTTTTCAAGATGATGTCACCACATCAATGACATCACAGCACTCTTCCATCTAATCAAGAATCCCCCACAGAGACACTCTGGTCTCTCATCAATGGGCACAAAGCAGCAACATTCCAAAGGAAAATCCTCGCCTGCGGGCTTTGCAGCTCCTTGGGCAAGCTCCAGAGCAAACAGTCAAGGCAGTGGCCTGAAATATTTTCCCAACTGGGTCACCACAGATCTTAGATGGATCCACAGTATCCCTGTGGAAAGAGAGAAGCAGGACCGTTTCACTAATTTCACTTATGTCAAACAGTAATTGCAGCCACGGATATGTCTTGGGAACCACTTCTCCAAAGCTTTTTCCTTTTTGGAACCTGGGACAAGCATCTGGATGCTCCTGGGAAAAAATCCCAGGGACACTGGGATTCCCTGCAGCTCAGGCAAGGCTCCCACAGGCTTCAGAGCAAAAATCTTTGATCCCCCCACTGTGGTTCTCCTGAAAATATGAGGGTCAGTTCCTGAAAAGGGCCACAGAAAGATTTTATGCCTGGGCAAAAGTTAGAAGAGTAGGATGTGGTGAATAGTTTAAAATCCACAAGTTTCAAAGTCCTTGACTTTCAGAGGCTACAACGAGAAAGATTGAAGCTTTCATGGTCCATTTTCCTCTGTCTTCCCACTGTTCATTTGGCACATTCCAACTCCAGAGAAGATTATAGGAAGCAGACCTGTAGGAAGAGTTGAAGGCTCATTCCCAGAGAGAGGAAGAAAGGAAAAGAATTCCAATTGTTTTCTTAATCATTATGACTACAAGAAGCTCTTCACTCATTATCAACTACCCAAGGGTGAGGCACATTCCTCATTTTCAATTCCAAATTGCACTACTTTGGAAATTGTCCCTGGTTTAGAATGAAATCACAGGCCAATAATTGACCAAGTTTGGTGCCCAAATCAGAAATCAAGAAACGTCTCCCAAGATGTGTTTCCCGGCAGTAAAGAGGGCAGTTTAATTGATTTTGTCCCAAGTTCATCCTGACTTAATGACTGCAGATGAGCTGGAAGGGTCCTGACAGCACAAAAGCAGCCACAATGAGCAGGATCAAGCCCCCAGGTCAACATTAAATGCACTGGATCCATGCCTTCCGCAGCCTGGCAGCAATTCCTGCCTCTGCCCCCAGCTCTGGGTTAGCCTGGCGGGCATCGCTCTGGTGTGTGCGGGGCTGGCTCCTGCGGGACACAGTGCTTGGAGCCGCTCTGTGTCTCACAGCTTTGGCATCTCATGCGCCGCTTCACAGCTGCAGGGCCTGTGCCACCATGATTCCATGGCTGTAGTTCCTGTGCCACCACTGTTCCACGGCTGTAGTTCCTGTGCCACCTCTCTTCCGCCTTTTCCATGGTCACTCCACTGCTGCTCAAAAGCTGTGCTGTGCTGTTTCAGCACAGCTCCTCTGCTCCTTCACCACTGCACTGCCCCACTGCTGCTCCAACACTGCTCATCTACCACTGTCCCACTGCTCCTTCTCTGCTCCTCCCCTGCTCCCTTGTTGTTCCACGGCTGCTGCTTCTGTTCTAGTGCTGCTGTCACAGCTGCAGCGTCACAGAGAGGGGAATGTTCGGGCAGCAACCTCTCTGGTGTCACAGAGATTGGGACAATGGGGCTGCCACAGATGTGGTGTCACATAGAGGGGAATGTTGGGGTGGCTGCTGCTGTAATGTTGTAGAAGGGAACACTGGGGTTGTCACCACTAAGATGTCACAGAGAGGGGAATGTTGTGGCTGCCACTGTGGCGTCACACACATGGGAACACTGGGGCTTCCGCTGCTGTGTTCTCATACAGAGGAGAATGCGGGGCCGCCAATGCTGTGATGTCATAAAAATGAAAATATTGGGTGGGGCTGCCTCTACCGTGGAGTCATAGAGAGGGGAATGTTGTGGCTGACTCTGCTCTGGTTTCACAGACAGGGGAACGCTGGCATTCCCACTGGTGTGGTGTCCCAGACATGGGAATGCTGACACTGCTACTGCTCTGGTGTGAGGAACGTTGGGCCAGCCATTACTGTGCTGTCATAAAGAGTGGTATTTTGGGGCTGCCACCCTTCTGTCACAGAGAGGAGAAAATTGGAATTGCAACTGTTGTGGTCTCACAGAGAGAGGGACATGGTACTGCCACTGGTGTGGTCACAGAGTGGGGAACAATGTGGCTGCCATCCCAGTGCTATCACAGATATGGGAATACTGCCAAATCTCTCCTGGTGCTGTGCCCACTCCAGTGCTGCTCCTCTGTGACACTGCAGTGCCTCCTGGGGACGTTGTCAGACTGCAGTGTCTCCTGGGGACATTGTGACACTGTGAACACTCATGGGACTATAGGGGCCCTGTGACACTCCAGGGTCTGGTAGAATCCAGAGACCCTTTTGCAACCATGGGCCCCCATGGAACCAAGAGGAGACTGTGAAACTCGGGGGCTTCATGGAATCATCCATTGTGATACCTCAGGGCCTCATGGTTCCCAGGAATCCTTGTGACACTACAGGCCTAAATGAAACCAAGGGGACATTGTGACACTGTGGAGTTCATGGAACTGAGGGGATGCTATGCGACACTGGTGCCTAAAGATGCTCAGGAGTGGTTGTGACACTGGCTTGTGGAACCAAAGGGACACGGTGACACTGTGGGGTCTCATGGAATCCAGATGCCCTTGTGATGCAGTGAGGACAGTTGGAACCAACAATCCATTAGGATATGTCAGGGCCTTGTGATGTCCAGGGATCCTTGGTACATTGTGGGGCCTCATGGAACCAAATGGACCCTGGGACAATGTGTGATCTCAGGGAACCGAGGCCTCCTTGCTCCCAGTCTCTTCTGACATTTGTGTCCATCAAGGGACCAAAGGGACCCTGGGACACTGTGTGATCTCAGAGACACTGTGAGGCCTCCTGGCTCTCAGTCTCTTCTGACACTTGTGTCCATCAACAGGGAGGCAAAACTGGGAAGCCTGAGCCTGTTGATGCAGAATATTCCCATCTCCATGGGAGGATGTTCCTGCCAGCTGGGGTGCTTTGTGTTCTCTCTGCTCTCTGGGGGAATTGCATCCTACATGAGACACCGACCACTCTGGTAGCTGACACCAGAGTGCCTCCTGTGGGGTGGGAGCAGAGGCATCTTTCACTCCAACATATTGCTCAGAGCCCATCCAAACAGGAAAGTTTCCAAGAAAGAGGCATCTGCCTTTCTGGGTTTCTGGAAAACCCGTGGCAATGTTTCACCACCCTCATTATCAAAAATTTCTTCCTTGTCTCCAGTCTGAACTTATCCTCTTCTGTTTTCAAACCATTTCTCATTCTCTGATTGGGAGAGGCCCTACTAAAACATTTCTCCCTACATTTCCTGTGAGGTGCCTTGAAGTCCTGCAAGGTCACAGTGGAGTCTCTCCATAGTCTTTTCGGCTCTAGGCTGAACCGCCCTGAATCTCCCAGTCTGTCTCTGTCAAAGAGGTGCTCCAAAACTTGGAGCATCTCATCCTCCTCTGGAACTGCTCCACAAAGTTTGAGTCTTTGCTGTGCTAAGGACCCCAATGTAAATTGTTTATGCAAAATATCAGTCAATTGAAGAAGGGACATACCTCATTCCTGAAGTACTAGTAGCAGCTGTACGGACAGTTTCTGCACAGTTCATACACAGCCCTGAGGGAGGCAGAGACTTTCCCATGGGGTCCCTGAAGCTGCAAGGCCAATCTGACCACACTGTGAGCCTCTGTGCATTTCCATCCTGTTTTCCCCATGCTCTTGGCGTGTGCTCAGTGGCTGTCCAATGCCACCCCCCTGACTGGCACTGATCTCCAAGAAATCCTAGAGAGGATTGGATGAACCATGGGTGACAAGGCCCAGTGAACACGGGGATCATGTTTTGGGCTCTGTGTTTTAGGACTGGAAGTGGTGGTGACACCTCTGTCGTGTTCCAGAGCAGCAGCATGAGGAGATGATCATGCCTGGAGTATGCCCCTGATCCCCTAGGAGTCCTGGGCCACTTCCCCTGAATAATCAACCAACCCATTCAGCAAAGCTACACTCTGTGCCTCTGAGTGTTTTCCAAACAAAATTCCCCCAGATCTCCAAGAAGTTTCCCTCAGAGGTGTTGTCTTGTCCCTGTTTCCATCTGAACTGCCTGTCATTTTGGCACTGTCACCTCCACACATCTCTGGCCCTTCTGGCACCACCCAGGTTTGCACCTGAGCTCCTGCCTCCTGCTCCCCCCCACCAGAAGCACTGTGGCAGGTCAGACCAGGCACTGTCAGGTTGATGCTGGATAACGAGCATATGGCAGAGGCAGGGAGAATCCCCCATTCTGTAGGGCCGTGGGGTGCAAGGGGGCCAGTTGTGTCCCTTCCCAGCCTCATGACAACAAACTATTCTAGTTAGCTCATATAAAAACCAACCAAAAGCATCTGCAATGAAGTAACTCTGAGGATCAGTTTCCAAATAGGGCCACAGGAGGTTCTTCTGCCCTGAAAAAAGTTAGAAAATTATGATTTACTTCAATAGTTTAAAAACCAGAAATTCCAAAATTCTGGAATTTCAGATGGTACAAGAACAAAAATGGTAGTTTTAATGGTCCTTTATCCTCTTTCTTTCCACTGCTCATTTGACACATCCCAGCTCCAGAGGAGCAGATTATGGCAAGAAAAACTGCAGGGAGAGCTGGAGGTCCATTCCAGAGGGAGGAAGAAAGACAGAAATAAGGAAAATGTTTCAATTGTTTTCTTGATCCTGAGGGCCACAAACAGCTTTCCATTCAGTGTTCAATATGCCAGTGCTGAGGTGTTTTCCTCATTTTCCAAGCCAAATTGCAGTACTTTGGAAATTGTGCCTTGATTAAAACAAAACCACAGGAAAATAAGTGACCGGCTTTGGTTCCTAAGTCAGAAATCATTGAACTTCTACCAGGATGTGTTTCCCTTCAGAGATGGCAGTTTGATTCCTTTTGTCCCAAGCTGCTCCTGAGTTCATGACTTCAGATGTACTGAAACCACCAAATGTGGCTGCAGTGACAAGGATCAAACCCCCGAGTCCCCATTAATCGTGCTGGATCCATGCTTTCCATAGACTGGCCACGCTGAGCACAGGCAGCTTCATCTTCCTCTCTCACTGAGCAGCCCTGGCTGACTCTGCACCAGGGCAGGAACACCTTTATCCCTGTCCCCAGGCCATTAGTCCCCATGCCAAAGCCTGGCTTGGCACAGACCCCAGCCCTGGCCACAAGCCCAGCCCTGGCACAGAGTCCATCCTATGTGCAGCACAGAATCAGCCCCCTTGCCCAGCATGCCTCCAGCTTCCTTCATGGGGCATTTGGCCCTGGAAGAGTCTGGGTACCTGTGCTGCTGAAGGTGTTGGGCAGGGAGCTGAAGGCAGCTGGATCCCTACTCCAACACAATCCATCTTCCACCAGCCCCCAGAGCACTGGGGGATTGTGATCACCTGAAGAAAAGCCTGAACCTTGGGGAGTTACTCAGCTGTGACACTTCCCACATGTACACCACCCCATTTCTCAGCACTGCAGGCCCCAAAACGGTCCAGTCTCCAGTGATGCCTTAAGTTCAGCTTTTCTATTTTTCAGATCCTGTACTGCATTAGTGTTCAAATCTGAGCACTTATTGGTTTGACCACAGCATCTCAAAAAACTCACTTCCTCTCAAACCACGACAATAACTCTGAAATACATAGAGAGTGTTACTAAGCTCTCTTCACAAAACAATCCTTCCAGGCCTAAGAACCAAAAGCACCGTCTGCCTCAGGCCCTGAAAGGTATAACTACACAGGAATTGGGACAGGGAAGGCAAACTCGGGGAATATGACTTCATCACCTGAAGTTGTCATTGGAGACTTAACCCCTGATATGCGAATAGACCAAACTTGCATTTGTCTGAAAAACTCGTGACCTCTGTCCATCTTGAGTGTAGCCTCGGGAAGGCTTTTGACTGCCCAAAGTGTATCTATTGAAGGCCTTTAATAAATACCTACTTTATTCTCTTAACTTTTTCTAACTTCTGTTCTAGGTAGCCACTCCAAGGCATCATGAGGCTCACAGCATATTCCAGACGGAAATATGCCCTTCCCTCACCCTCTCCCACCTTCAGTGACTGTACCCTCCCAGAGCACCTGGGTCCCACTCTGCACAGCTGCTCTACATGGGATTTGAGAGGGACCCCATCTCCAACCAGGTTCTTACTCCAGCACTGTCCCTCACTGGGACTTGCCTACAGATCCCCAAGGCTCTTGTCCCCACACAGTATCTCTGCAATGCCCTGGAAAGGCCTTGGGAACGGTCAGTGGGAGGGCATTTGGGGACCCTGGATAGGACACAGAGGAGAAAGGAGGGAGAAAGTTTCTGAAGAGACCAAAAGGGTGGGATGAGAGGCTGCAAAGGGCAGGATGTGGGGACAGAGTTTTGCTGGTGCTTCACCTTGGCCTGTGCTCGGGGGCACCACAGGATGGAGAAGAGCAGGGCCACACTGAGCACAGCCACCTTCATCTTCCTCTGGTATTGAGCAGCACTGGCGGAGGCTGCACCAGGAAAGGAGCACCTTTATCCTTTCCTGAACTCCTCCCTGCCCCCTCCCTGACAGCCCTTAGGCCAAAGACTGGCTTTCATAGTCCCCAGCCCTGGCACAGAGTCCACCTGTGCCACGCATCCAGCCCCCTTACTCAGCATCCCTCCAGCTTCCTGCATGGGGCAGCTGCCCCTGGAAGGGCCCAGGCACCTGGGGGGGTAAAGGGGGGAAAGCAAGTAGCTGAAGGCAGCTGGATCGCCAGTGGAGACAACCCCCCATTTCAACACAATCCACCTTCCAATAGCCCCCCAGAGCTAGATCCCCTGTGTCCTGATGCCCTTCCTCTCCCAGAGGTTTCACTCTGGGAGACCTCAGAGCTGACCCCAGCCCAAACATGTGGGAGAACATGGGGAACAAGGCAGATGTCATCAGGTGAGTAATTGGCACCTCCAGCAACTGGAGACACTGGGGAACTGAGGGCAATGTTGATCACCTGCAGACAAGGCCGAGGGCTAGGGACTTGCTCAGGCATGACAATTCCCACATCCAGACAACCCTGTATCCATTTCCTGGCAGATCCCAAATCTCCCCAATCTCCAGGCCCAGAGGCGAGTCCAGAGGGGAATATGCCCTACCCTGCCCCTCATCCTGTGACACTCGTAGCCACTGTACCCTCCCAGAGCACCTGAGTCAATTGCCTGTCTCTGGGCCCAGGCAGGCACAGGCCCTGAGCAGGATGTGCCCATCCTGAGGAACATGGAGAAGCTGGCACCAGTCCCCATGCCGCCACTTGGAGCTAACTGGGGTTGCAGAGATGCCCTGTGAGGAGGAGGGATCTTGGTCCCCTGCCAGCATCTCTGATAAGCCCTGTTTACCCAGGGCCTGAGGCACCAGGAGGACATTCAGACATCTTGGGCTTTCTGGGATTGCCTGATGGAGGGTGGTGTGTCCATGGGAGAGTTGGAAGCAGATGGATCCCTGATGGGGACAACCCACACTCCAACACAATCCATCCTCCAACAGCCCCCAGAGACAGATACCCCCATCTCCTGCTGCCTTTTCTGTCCCAGAGCTGTGGGACAGCTCAGAGCTGATCCCATTCCAAAACCCATCAGATGTGAGCAGACTTGCCCCTATTCCTGCTCTGGCACTTTGAGGAAACAGCAGTGGGCACTGACCCCTCTTCCTGGGGCATCAGGACCCCAGACTCAGGGAAAGCAGGAATGTGGCAGGACTTTGAGTCAAGGACAGGCAGGTGATTGGGATCTGCAGTCACTGCAGACACTGGGGAGCACTGGGCAATGTGGATCACCTGAAGACAGGGCTGAGGCTGGAGGAATGCCTCAGGTGTGCTTGTTCCCACAGCCAGACCACTCCATTTCCCCTTCCCTGCAGGCCCCAACCCAACTCTAGCCCCTGAGCAGATTCTAGATGGGAATATATGCTGACCTGAAGCTCTCCCTGTCCCAACCAGAGCCACCGTGCCCATGCAGAGCACCCGTGTCCTGCTCTGCACAGCTGCCACACACGCAGGGTGCTAAGGAATCCATCCTCAACAAGACTCAAACTCCAGCCCTGTCGCTGGCTGCAATAGGCTGCAGTTTCTCAAGGCCCTTGTCCCCACACAGCATCTCTGCAATGCCCTGCTGTGGTGTTCACACATACTCTTTGAACTGAGAGAGACATAATTCTCTCTCTCAGGATTTTTCCTGGGGAAGGCAGTGAGAAAGCTCAGAGAGGAAAGAGAAAGCTATTCTTCTCTCAATTTGCTGCTCCTGTTATTTGGCATATGTGGAATGTCTTATGGAGATGATTTACCAAAAGGCCTTGTTAAATTGGACTCTGGTGATGGTTCTTTTGATTGATTAACCAATTAGGTCAAAGCTGTGTCCTGAGTATCAGAAAGAATCATGTGTTTTTCTTTGGTAGTATAGTTTAGCATTAGTGTAATAGAGTATGTAGTGTAATATAGTAGAGATTAATAAAGCAATTGTTCAGACTTCTGAAATCATTAGAGTCATTGCACATTATTCCCCTGGCTGTGGGTCACCTTGAAGCTATTCCCTGGCCCTGAACCAAGGCCAGCGCTGGTCCTGAGCAGGATGTGCCCATCCTGAGGGATACAGGGGAGCAGGTGTTTGTCCCCAGGCAGGCACTGAGGGCTAATTGGGCAAACAGAGCTGCCAAGTCAGGAGGAGGGGTGTTGGTCACCTGCCAGCATCTCTGATCAGCCCTGTTTAACCAGGGCCTGAGGCACCAGGAAGATATTCAGACATCTTGGCCTTCCACGAAGGAAAACCCACCGAGAAGTGGTTCCTGAGAGCTGTTGAAGGCTGTGATTCTTGTCTGTCATTCTGGGGCCTTAGTGAAGGCTACTGCTTCTCTCTTTCCACAGGGACCCTGTGGATCCATCAGAGACGTCTTGTGGGCCAGGGAAACTGTCCTTGCAGTTGTGCCGGCATTCAGGAAGGATGAATCGACCACTAGATTTGCAGAAACATATTTTAACGGGGTCTTCAGCACAGCAACATCTTGGACCCGAAGGAGCAGTTCCAGAGCAGGCTGCCAAAACACTCCAAGGGCTGGAGCACCTCTGTGACAGATACAGGCTTGGGAAGTCGGGGCTGTTCAGTGTTGTCCTGCTTTAGGGCCGATTTGGGAGAGAACCGCCAAAGGCTGACCAGAGTCAGCCTTTTCCACTGGATTCCCAGAGGAAGACCAGGCCCAACAGCACCACCACTGGATCTTCAGAGGAAAACTCCACCCTTCTACAGGATCCCTGCTTAAACAGAACCACATCTGTCACTGCAGGAGAACTGCAGCCACTGTTTATTGGGACTACTACCGCCACCGTGACCCACAGGGTGTCAGGTCGTATTCTGAATCTGTCAGTGTTTTTTCTTTCTACTATTGCATTTATATTTTAATTTTCCTGCTAAATAACTGTTATTCCTATTCCCATATCTTTGCCTTAGAGCCCCATAATTTCAAAATTATAATAATTCGGAGGGAGGGTGTTTACATTTTCCATTTCTTGGGAGGCTTCTGCTTTCCTTAGCAGACACCTGTCTTTTCAAACTGAGAGAATGCCCCAGGACACCCAGGTAGTTGTGGAGGAAGTTACTGCCCCTTTCCCCCTCTCTCCTGCTCCGTCTCCCAGACCAGCATGGCCCCCAGCTGCAGGACAACCCCTCTGCCAATGCCTTCCTGCTGGAGAATCATTCAAGGGAATCTTCTTCCCCTTCCCTGTGGCACAGAGGCAAATCCTATCCTCTCGTTTTCCTTTCTTCTTCAGGCAAGGAGCTGAGGATGGAGACCAGGGAGGACAAATCCACACAGCAGAGCCTCGTGGAAGAGGCCGCTTTGAGTGGCTCCACAGTGCAAGAATCCAATGGGGCGGAAACGCCCATGAGATCATGATGAGGGGCTCCAAACCCAGCCCAGGGTGCTCTAAGGAGGAAAGATCCACCCTGTGCCAGGAAGGTGGCTAGAGCTTCAGCCAGGTCTCAGAGCTGGTGGTGCATGAGCACCTTCATGATGGGGAGAAGCCCTACAAGTGCTTGGAGTGTGGGAAGAGCTTCAGGCAGAGCAGCATCCTGATCGGTCACCAGATGATCCACACTGGGGAATGGCCCTATGAGTGTGGGGAATGTGGGAAGGGCTTCAGCTGCAGCTCTGAGCTCTCACCCACCAATGCATCCACAGCAGGGAGAGGCCCTACGAGTGTTCTCAGTGTCAAAAGAGGTTTCACACCACCTCCACTCTCCTCAGGTACTAGCGGATTCACACAGAGGAGGGGCCCTTCCGCTGCCCTGACTGCTGGAAGGGCTTTAGGGCAAACTCCACCCTTGTCACCCACTGGTGCATCCACACTGGGGAGAGGCCCTATGAGTGTCCCCAGTGTGGGAAGAGCTTCACCCAGAGCTCTCACTTGACCGAACACCAACGGAGGCAGTGGTAAGGGAAGCCCTGCAAATGCCCCGACTGCAGGAAAAGCTTTGTACACTGCTCCAGCTTCATTCCCCGTTGGAGGATGCACATTGAGCAGAACCGTGGTGATCCATGTTCCCTGTCATCCATGCTGGCAAGACACCTGTCCTTTTTCCTGTCCCTAGCAATGATTTGATGTGGGATCAAAGAATATGAGGGTCTGGCCATGGCTGTGTCATTACATTCACTTCCACCCCAGGTGATTCCCCAGAGGCAGGAAAGGGACTCTCTCCCCTGAGGAGAAGTGTGTCCTTTCCAGGCAGGAGGAAATACATGGCTGGGAAGAGACAGTCGTTGCTGTTGTAATTTTCCTTGTAAATAGTATTACTATCCATTCTCTGTTCACTATTGTTGCTGTACCTGTTCGTTCCATATCTGGTTGCTGTTCCCATTAAATTGTTCGTATTCCAGGCCAAGATCTTTGTCTTTTGTGCTTTCCCTGGGAGGCTGGAGGGCAGGGAGAAGCAGCTCATGTTTAGCAGGGAGCAGGAAATTGGGGAATCCCATTCCTAAATCCTGCCCCATGGAGACTGAGCACCCCAGCTGGTCCCAGCCCTGGTTGCCATGGCAACAGCATTGGGAGTAAGTCCCTTGCCGGGGCTGTGGGAACCTCTTCCCTCTGGTGCCCAGGGACAGGACTGGAGGGAACGGCTGCAGCTGAGTTGGGGCAGCCTTAGGTTGGATCTCAGGAAAAGGTTTTTCCCCAGAGGCTTCTCAGGCCCTGCCCAGGCTCCCCAGGGAAGGGGCCCAGCTTCAGGGCTCTCTGAGCTCCAGCAGCGTTTGGACAGCGCTGCCAGGCCCAGGCTGGGATTGTTGGGGTGTCCTGTGCAGGGCCAGCAGTTGGGCTCGAGGATCCTGATGGGTCCCTCCCAACTCAGCCAATTCAGTGGATCTGGGATCCCATGAGCCTGGGGATGGGACTGAAAATTGTTGCCTTGGCAACAGACTCTGGCTCCAGGCCTGAGCTAGTGTCGATGGCAACCGGCCCTGGCATGGTGTCTCCATGGAGCTGCCAGGGGACTGACCATAGAAACAGGGAGGCTGGTGATGCTTGCTATGGAAACTGGCCATAGCAACAGGGGGCTGGTGATGTTTTGGTGTTTAGGATCAGATTTGTTACAGGCACTCAGAGGGGTTCCATGAGGATCCTCCAAGACTCTCCAGGCTGTTCAAATGCTGGAATGTCACATACAGAGACAAGGGTTCCATGGGGACTTCCCAGGGCTTTCTGGGGTTGGTAAAGAGCCCTGTGGTCAGACGCAGTCACAGCCATTCCATGGCGACATCTCAGGGGACCTTGGGCTGCAAAGGCACCAATCTGTCACAGACACTTACAGGGGCTCCACGGTGACATCCTAGCGGACCCCAGGCTGCTAAAGAGCTGGGATGTCCCAGACATTCACAGGGGCTCATGTCATGGGTAGAGGGGGAGCTTCAGGCAAAAGGATTTTTTCTTCACTGGAGAAACTCCTGCTGAGCCATGAGGTGGAGAAATGATTTTGATTTTGGTTACAGGTATCTCCTCTAACTCTTCGCTGTCTTTTTCCCCATGGCAGAAGCCAATGCCCAGCCACAGCAAATGGCCAACAGCAGCTCCATCAGCCACTTCCTCCTGCTGACATTGGCAGACATGCAGCAGCTGCAGCTCCTGCACTTCTGCCTCTTGCTGGGCATCTCCCTGCCTGCCTTCCTGGGCAACGGCCTCATCATCAGCGCCGTAGCCTGCGGCCACCACCTGCACACGCCCATGTTCTTCTTCCTGCTCAACCTGGCCCTCGCTGACCTGGGCTCCATCTGCACCACTGTCCCCAAAGCCATGCACAATTCCCTCTGGGGCACCAGGAACATCTCCTACAAAGGAGAGCTGCATAGCTGTTTCTCTTTTTCTCCGTTCTTGGATCAGAGCTTGCCCTCCTGACCATCATGTGCTATGACCACTACGTGTCCATCTGCAAGCCCCTGCACTACGGGACCCTTCCGGGCAGCAGAGCTTGTGCCCACATGGCAGCAGCTGCCTGGACGAGTGCCGTTCTCAATGCTCTCATGCACACAGCAAATACATTTTCCCTGCCCCTGTGCCATGGCAATGTCCTGGGCCAGTTCTTCTGTGAAATCCCACAGATCCCAAAGCTCTCCTGCTCACACTCAAACCACAGGGAATTTGGGCTCATTGCAGTCAGTTCCTGTTTAGGACTCGGCTGGTTTGTGTTCATTGTTTTCTCTTATGTGCAGATCTTCAGGGCCGTGCTGAGGATCCCCTCTGAGCAGGGACAGCACAAAGCCTTTTCCACCTGCCTCCCTCTCCTGGCTGTGCTCTCCCTGTTCCTCAGCACTGTCATGTTTGCTCACCTGAAGGCCCCCTTGATGTCCTCACCATCCCTGGATCTGGCCCTGTCAGTTTTGTACTTGGTGCTGCCTCCAGCCCTGAACCCCCTCATCTACAGCCTGAGGAACAAGGAGCTCAAGGCTGCAGTGTGGACACTGATGACTGGATGCTTACAGGGACATTTAACTGCTGGCCAGTTTCTGAAAATCACTTGTAATAAAAGTCAACTTTGATACTTTTTGATAGTTTCACTGTGGAGGTTCTTTTTCTTTGTTTTAGTTTTTTCATATTGCCCACAAAGAAAAGCCACTCCTTGTGTCATTTCTCATTTTGTTTCTCTCCATCTTCTCTGTGGTCACAGACTGTGCCAATGAGGGGCTGCGCTCTCAGTGACTTTAAAGGAACTAAAGGATCTCCCAGCAAAGTTTTCTGCAGAGATGCCCTTTGGTTGCCTTCTGTGGAGCTGAAGCAGCAAAGTCTGTGTGCAGAGCTGGGGGCAGATCAGTGCTGGCACAGCAGCTGTGCCCAGAAGCAGCAGCACTTGGTGTTGCCAGTGCTGCTCCCATGGCCCTGCCCCGCTGCCCTGGTGGCCCTGGTGTTGCTGTAGGGCCTGAGTGCTCTCAGGGCCAGGCACAGCCCTGGGGGTGGCAGTGCCAGGGCTGCAGCAGGGACAGGCCATGGGCACTGCTGGGGCAGCGCTGACACCTCAGGCCAGGGCCTGGGGACTCCAGGCTCCTTGCCCAGGCTCGCTCAAGAACATGGCCAGGCCAATGTTGAGCAGAGAAGAGCCCTGTGAGAAGCCCCAGGCTGGCCGTGGGCAGGCTGGGGGCAAACAGCATGGCTGGTGCTGTGCAAGGGCCCTGGGGGAGATGGGAAGGAGCAGCAGAGCAGGGGCTGATCCATCCCCAGTGCACTGGACAGCTCAGGGCAGCGTCCCAGAGCGTCCTCATGGAGCTGCCAACAACATCCCCCCCCTGCAGCCCTGGCCTCTCCCCCAGCTCACACAGGTGCCCCATCCTTGCAGGCACAGGCACGGCAGCACTGGCTCAGGAGCCCCTGTTTGCATTGCACAGAGCAGGTGGGAGCACCCCCCATGCTGTTGCTGTGGGGACAGGAACCTGAAGGAGCACAAATGCCATCAGTCCCTGGGGCCAGGAAGTGCCGGGGGACACCAGGGAAACTACTCAGCTTTGTCCTGGCCTCTGCAGTCAGCCAGAAAGTTTGTTCCCATGAGCTGGGACTTTCCTGTTCCACTGCAGACACTGTTGCTCAGAACCAGGGCTGCCTGGCAGCCAGCCCCAAACTGCCCTGAGAATTTCCTTTGCTTCACCTTTGCTTTCTTTATTCTACCTTCTACAGATTTCTTCCTATTGCCCACCCCTCTTCCCTCCTCTGCAAACAGCCCATCCCTGTTTGCCCTTTCCTCTCTGGCCACACTCCCCATTTCAGTTTCCGAGTTGGCACCATGGGAATTTCCCTTGGGGAGCAGGATCATCCTACAAGTGCTGCAGGAATTGTCTGCAGGCTCCTACAGTGCCTCCTGCTGCTCCCTTGCCAGAGGCACCACAGCCCAGGGGGGAACATCTGGGCTGCTGTGTCTGGCTCTGGGGCTCCCTGTTCTGGGCAATGAGGAGGGGCTGCAGAGGCTCTGCAGGACTGACAGGATAGGCTTCAGGCCTGGCAGGAGAAGCTGAGGGACCTGGGCTGCTAGAGCTTCTGAAGAGGAGGCCCAGGGCTCATCCTGCAACTGCTGCAAGGGTGGTTTCAGAGAATCACAGAATCAGCAAGGCTGCAAAAGACCTTGGAGATCATCAAGTCTAACCTGTGCCCTGACACAACCTTGTCTCTCCTGAGCCTTCTCTTTTCCAGGATAAACAACTGCAGGTCCCTCAGCCTCTCCTCACAGAATACTGTGTGCTTTGTTGATAAAAATACCAGAGAACAGTTAACAATTCTAGGGATTTATGTCTATCACATAGATTGGTCAGGGGAATATGTGAGCTCCTGTGAAATCCTTTTAAAAAATGTTATAATTTTTCATACTTAACTTAAAAGGTTTTCTTGTCTTTACCAGGTGTTCATTTCAGAGAATCCCAGAACCAATTCGGTTGTAAGAGTTCTCTGAGATCATTGTGTCAAGCTTTGGCCCAAACACCACCTTGTCAACCAGACCAGAGCACCGAGTGTCACGTCCAGCTGGCCCTTGAACACCTTCAGAGGTGGTGGCTCGACCACCTCCATGGGCAGTGCCTTCCAACTTCTATTTGTGAGAAATTCCTCCTGATGTCTAACTTCACCTCTCTGGTGCAGCTTAAGCCTGTGTTCTCTTCTCCTGTCACTGGTTGTCTGTGAGGAGAGCCCGATCCCCATCTTACTATGGCCTCCTGTCGTGGTGCTGTAGAGAGGGACAACGTTTGCCCTGGGCCTCCTTTGCTCAAGAGGGAGCCCTCCCCAGCTCCCTTAGCTCTCGCAGCCATTTCTCATCAGACTTATTCTCTAGACCCTTAATCAACTTCTTTTCTCTTCTCTGGACTTGCTCCAGCACCTCAATGGCCTTCTTTGGATGAAGCCAAGCTGGGTCAGAGGTCAAGCACTCCCAAAGCAAGCACAGCCACTGTGTATTTTCCTGTTTCTCACGCCCCGCTGCTCTGGGATAACGCAGCGCATCTGGATTCCTTGCCTCCAGCCCCCATCTGATGTGCCACATCTGGATTCCTTGCATACAATCACTGTCCAACAGGCTGTGTCTGGCTTCTGAGCGTGTGATTCCTAGATAACAGTTCACTCCTGGATTTCCTACATGTGATTCTTGGATAACATGGCATATCTGGATTCCTTATGCCGCCGGCTGGGGGCTATGTACAAACCACGAACGGGACGGGACTGCTGTGGAATGTGCCTTGAGCTGTTTTATTTTTCAGCATCAGTCTCATTACATGGCTATGACAATGGGAAGATGCCAGCAGCTCACATCCCAGGCAGCAGACAAAGAACTTATTGTTACAACTTACTTTATAACTTATTTGACCAGTCACACAAAGCAGAAGCATATTGACAGTGGCTCCATCCAACCACTATAAGCACACATACCTTTACTTAAAAAAATGCTTGCTTATTTTGAATACAATGCTTGCTTGTAAGCCTTAAAACACAATGCCCAGAGCTCCATTATTAAGCTTCAAACTTCCTAATATCTTGCTAGATAAACTTTTCTGCAGCTTAGGAAGTTATCCTAGACAAGCGTTAATACACAGACCATTGTTCTACTCGTCCTTCCTTTTCTACTTTTTAAATAATTTTTCTGCTGACCTATCTCATGGCTCCTGCTTAGCTCTAATCACAGTTCTGCTGTCTCTGAGGCCTGCCTTTTGTAGCTTTCCCAAAACCCTCTCATTTTATGGATTCCCACACCTTACATTCAATTCCTGGACCATATGGCACATATACTCTCTGGCCAAGGCTGGGGCTGGAACAAGACATTCCCCTTACAGTTTAAAGGATTCTTTTTCTTTTTTTTTTCCCCCTGGAGAAAACGAAGCTTTGACCTGAATTCCTGGCTGCCTCACAACATCTCTCTTTTACCTTACCTTTGGCTGCTCTTGGCTGGAGCCTGGCTGGAAAACAAAGATCCTCTCTCCCCCCACCCCCTGGGCTTTGGGACCGCTGGCAGTGGACATGCCACTCCTCGCCAATCAGTGATTGCAATAATAATTTTTGGCGGATCTGCTGGAGGACAGGAAGGCTGCAGAGGGCCCTGGACAGGCTGGATCCATTGGCTGAGACCACTGGCATGAGGTTAAACAGGACCAAGAGCCAGGTCATACACTTTGGCCACACTAACCCTCTGCAGCTCCCAGCTGTGGAAAGAGTGGCTGGGAAGCTGATTGACAACAACTGAACCTGAGCCCAGGTGTGCCCAGGTGGGCAAGAAGGCCAATAGCACCAGGCCTGTATCAGCAATAGTGTAGCCATCAGGACCAGGGAAGTAAGAGCCTGAACGAGGGATGCAGGACTCCAGGCGGCTCTTCAAAATGCAGTTTATTGTATCCAAGATGTTACAGCAGTCCAGGGTCATGGGTGACAGAGCCTGTGCCTACAGCTGTCAGCTCCAGCAGCAGGCAAGCCTGGAGACTCTTTAATTTTGGTTACAATGCATTATATACTTTTTTTGCGGAGCATCTTTGTAGGAAAGAACCAATCTATGCCTTAACTTTGGCCTACAGCCTATCATAACTACTATCATTACCATATTCATATTACTATTCTCCAATCAGAAAAGTTAGGATGTTAAAGCTAGAAGTTGCTTTTCAGTTTTCTTGCAGTGGAAAATTCTGAGAAAAAAGAAAACTCTTTTTTCTATTTGCAACATTGGTAGATGTGTTTGCCAGTGCTATCTTTCTGCTTGATAAAAACATCTTTGATTTGTGGGGGGTTTATCCTTTGCTCTAAGCCATAAAAACCCCTTCTTAACATAGCCTTTGCCTTCTTAGCTATCCAGTAAGACTGGATCAGCAATTCTTTTCTTCTGTGTCAAAACTTGCTTTCATTTCTATTCATTCTTCAGATTCTACACTCAAAAATCTTTCTGCCAAGCATACATATCTGTGACTTCCTTGTCAAACTTTCATCCTTCCCAACAAGGGCAGTGATTGTCCTTTTGTGCTGGGCACTAGTAAGGCCATACCTTGAGTGCTGTGTCCCTCCTTGGGCCCTCAACAGTAATTCAAGTTTCCCTAGCAATCACTTTATTCGTTATTTGCCTACCTTCCCTGCCTGGCTGTGACAGGAACCACACCAAAGGGAAACTGCCTGCAGCCGAGGGAAGGCTGTGCTTGGGTATCTGTTTCTGTTTGTCGTTGCTGCCGGTGTTGTGGTTTGTTTGCTGTGTTCTACATACTGGCAAAGAACTGTTACTCCTCTTCCCATATCTTAAATCCCCTTAATTTCAAAATTTTAATAATTTGGAGGAAAGGGGGTCACATTCTCCATTCCAGAGGTCTCACAGACACCTGTCTTTCAAAGCAAGATAAGCTGACAATTACAATTTATTAACAACTGTTTATTAACAATAAATTGACAGTTATCAACTACTTATCAATCTAACAAACAGTTAATTAACTTAGCTAACTAAAAGGTAAGCTAGAGCTTGGGAGGTCTCTTGTGAAGGGTGGGAGACCATCAGCAGCAGAAGGCACGATGTCGCCGGCTCCTGCCGGATGCTCCAGCTCTCACAAATTCTGTCCCTCAGGTGGTGATCTCCAGAGGACCTCTTTCTTGGGTCCCTGGCCTTTCTCCCTCTACTCTAATGGTTCACCAAGATTCTTCCACTCCTGGACTCTGCCTTCCACAATCACCTGCCCCATCTTCTGAGCTGGCTCCAGGTTAGGAATCCTAGGAAGAAAGGGACTGGTATTAGCCAGACAAACATTTCCAGCCAGCCACTTTTCTGTCTCCTTGCAGAGCACACAGTGCTGCATCCTCTCTCTGTGTGAGCAGCGAGCAGTAAATTCAACAGCTGCACTTGCTGCATGGAGGCTGCAGAGGTGCAAGGGCAGGAACATGACCAGTTAAATGCCTGGGACCAGCTACAGCACTTGGGGTTCCATGTAGAGAAGCAGGCCTTGCTTGTCCCAAAAGGAAGCACAGCTAGGGACTGGCTGGTCCCTGGATCTCTCGTTCCAGATTTTGCAACTGTGGAAACCCAGAGCACTGGGAATGTTTCTCTGTCTGCTCCAGGGTGTCCTGACCCGCAGGGGAGCACTGACTTTGACCTTCATTCATGGAGAAAGTTTCCTAGACTTCAAGTGAGATTAGAATCCACAAAAGTGTGAAATAGATTATAGAGAGTAGTGTAGGTGCACCACTTAGGTGAGAAATTTAGGTTTTTGGATTTTAGCATGTTCTGGATGGAAGCAAGATGGAGGGCACAGGGTGTCACCCTGAGTTTCTTCTTCATGCTGCTTCTTCCTTCTTCTTCATGGGTTTGGGTGATGTTTTGTAATTGGACAGAAAAGTCTGCATTGCAGGCTCTTTGTGATCAGTTCTTGGGTTAAAAGGGAAAAGAATCTAAGTGTCAGTTCTTAATTGGATAGTTTAGTCTTAAAAGACCTTGTAAAAAGAGACAGCCATTTTGCGCCTTGCTAATGAAAAGCTGCCGAACTCATGGTTGTGAGACTGTTTTACTGATAAAAAATAATAAACTCCTGAGTCTGAACATGAACTACCATCTCAAGTGCCTTCAGTCCAGACCCAGAGAAACCGACAGCAACCCTCCAGGAGTTCACTGTTTCATACAGTGTCTTTTCCCAGTGCCTCCCTACCAAGGCCAGATGATGATCTTTCTGTGCTCCTGTGGGTGCTTCTGCTGCCTCTCTGGGGCTGGCTGTCTTCCACCTCCCCATCCCAGTCAGAGGGACTGAAGGGAGGGTGTTAGGGGATGAAGCAGGCTGTGCTTGGTGATGCCCAGCAGTAGGACAAGAGGCAATGGGCAGAACCTCAACAGGGAATTCCACCTGAACCTGAGGAAGAACTTCTTTCCTGTGCAGGTGATGAGTTGCCCAGAGAGGGTGTGGAGTGTCCCTCACTGGAATTATTCCAGAGTCCTCTGGACACAACCCTGTACCATATACTCTGGGATGACCCCACCTGAGCAGGGAGGTGGGATCAGATGACCTACTGTGCTCCCTTCCACCCTGTCCCACCCTGTGATTCAGTGACACCCATCAGAAGCATGAGGTGGCAAACGCGTCGACGTTTCCCACCTGCACAGCAGGGTGGCCTTAAACTTCCCAGTGTGCTTTGGGGAGAACTGCAGGTGAAAGGTCTGCTTCTGGCCAGGAGCAATGGTGCCACGGTAGGGGTTGATGGAGAACAGGTCGTGGATAACATCTGGGAAGACTTCCAGGGAGGAGATGACACGCCTCGGAGAGAGGTTTTTTTGTTTCGAGCAGCGCAGCTTCTTGGAGTGGTCCTGCTGCTCAGACTGCTCCTGCTTCTGCTCGGAAACCTGCTCCTCCTGCTGCTTGGAATCTTGCTGCTGCTGCTTCTCAGAATCCTGCTGCTGCTTGGCAGGCCGCCGCACTTTAGGAGGCCTCTCAGCAGGATGGTCCTCCTGCTCCCACCAGAAAAGACGCAGCAGCTTTTTGTGATTCTTCGCGGTATTGTAGGAGAGAAACCGACCTGCAGGGAGGAAGAGGACACCTTTCAAACACAAAATCCTGTGCTCCCAGCAGCTCTGCCTCTTGCTGCAGGTTGGTGGAAGAGAGCTGGGATGCACTTGGAGCATCTCTGGCCAAGCACTTTATTCTAGCAGGAAATAGAGCGTCTGGGAGCAGGGACTCTGCCTGCAGCACACACCACACTCCTGTGCCAAAGCAGGAGAGTTGGTTTTAGACAGTGACTTTTCATTTGCCCTGGAGTGGAGAACTGCACACAGACACTGGCTGCAGGGCAGCTCACTCGTTACACCACTGTTTTTCCCAGTCTCAGACTTCTCAAAGAGATGACCTGATGTCCCTCTTCCCAGACCTGACCCAGCACGTGGCTCTCCCCAGAGCCTGCCTCAGCTCCTCTGCAGAGCAGAAGTGGCAGAGCAAGAACAGAAGGGGCTGAAAAGCAGAGGGGGACAAGGAGAAAACTCTCCAGCTGCGGCTGGAAAGATGCTGATGAAAGTGGATGTGTGGACAAGGATGAAAAAGCAATTCATGTTTTGCAGTGAAGTGGCAGGCTCTTCTCCCCAGGCTCTCAGCTACCAAGTGAAATGCTCTTACGCATCAGAGTGGTTGAGAATGGCTTCTTCACCGGTTCACTCTCTTCAACTTTCTCCCAGGAGTATTTCAGGGCTACTTCCCCTGTGTTGTGCATCATGAAACTGAAAAGCAAGAAGGAGGAATTTAAAAAAAAAGTCCAATAGGTATAAAGCAAATAGTACAGTAATATTGTCTGATAGACTCCTGGTACCACTTTCTCCTGAGGAGCATCTTCTTCCCCAGGCAACCCTGCCATGCTCAGACTGCTGTCCTGGGTGGCCCAAGAAAGTATTTCAGAGTCTGGAAGTTTCAGAGAAAAGGGCCAACATGGAGCCCAGGACCCTGAAGCTAAGGGGCTTACTCTGGACTTTAGATCTTGGTTTGACTGCAAACTTAATCTTGAGCAGATGAGGACAGGTGACATGCAGTGAAAGTAGAGCCATGGCTGTTCTCAGCACAAAGGTATGGCAGCATCGGTCCTCTCCTGACCACCATCTCCTGCTTTGCTTTGCGTGCACGTAAAAGGGCCTGTGCTAGTTTTTGTGGGAATCCTTAAAATCAGAGGGTTTTGGGAAAAGTTACAAAAGGCAGGCCTCAGAGACAGCAGAACTGTGATTGGAGCTAAGCAGTAGCCATAAGATTTGTCAGCAGAAAAATTATATAAGAAGTAGAGAGTAAGTAAAGACAAATAGAACAATGGTCTGTGTATTAATGCATGTCTAGAATAACTCCCTTACCTGTAGAAAAGTATATTTAGTGAGATATTAGGAAGGTCTAAGCTTAAACGTGGAGCCCTGTGCATCGTGCTTTAAGGCTTATAAGTAGGTATTGTATTCAAAATAAGCAAGCATTGTTTAAACCAAAGGTATGTGTGCTTGTAGTGGTTGGATGGAACTACTGTCAATTTGCTTTTGCTTTGTTTGATTAGGCAAAAAATTTTTAAAGTGAGTTGTAACATGAAGTTCTTTATCTACTGCTGGGGATGTGAGCTGCTGGCATCTTCCCATTGTCATAACCATTGTAATGAGGCTGATACTGGAAATTAAACAGCTCGAGGTGTGTTCCTCAGCATTCCTGTCCTGTTTGTGATTTGTACATAGAGCCCCAGCCAATGATAGTTTTGGCTGGGGTAGAGCTCTCGGAAGTAGGCACTGGGCGAGCCCTGGGCAAAGGCAGCTCCTGCTCACAGGAGGAGCTGTGCTTGGCCTCCAGCACTCACGTGGCTGTCCTTCTCTGGAAGGGGAAGGTATCCTTGAACTGAACCCTGTCGGTGCTCAGTTGGAACTGGGCGTAGGCAACCACAGCACTGATGTACACCTCAACCTCCTGGCTGCTCTCCTCCACCACAGTGTGAGCTGGTTCTGGGACTGCCTTGACCACCTGCAAACACAGGAGGGAGGAATCACTGAGCAGAGCCCAGAAAGTCAGGCTGAGAAGGGCAATCTTCTGGCCTCCAAGCTCAGCCTCATAGAGGGACTAGAAAGGACCATTCACTTTTACTTCCCTGGAAAGATGAAAAAATTGGGACTGTTCTGCTACAGTAGTTGTTTCTAGCAACTGATCCAAGCAGTCACTACCACAGTTGTTAATATCCCCACGGAGACTACAGCTACATTCCAGTCCCTGTCCTTCAACCTTGTAGAGGGACTGGCTTTTTTCCTGGTCCCCTATAAACCCAGCAGGTCTCAAAATTAGGCTTAAGTTCTTCTGCTGGAGGCTCTGTGGATGGAGAAGTCCAAGACTGAAGAGTTCTAGAAAGCATCTTTTCTTCTTGTCTTAAGAGAAAGTGCTCTCCAGATGTCATGTCTGGAGCAACAGCCACACTGCTGGGAGCTGGGGATGGGCATTTTGGGATGTGAAAGATCTCACGTGGAAAGTCTCCAACTTCAGACGTTCTGATAGAAAAGAGGATGGTTTAGAGGCCTTAAAATGGTCCAGAAACTCGGAAAGAACCTTCACCCAAGATGAGTGTGTTTGGCAATAATGACAATAAAAGCAAGAGTCTCTAGAGATGATGACAGTAAAAGCAAGAGTCTCTGGAGATGATCCTTCTCCGGACTCCTCCATAGAATCATACAGTGCCTGGGCTACTCCATGATGACATATCCCACACAGTAGAGAGACCACTACATGCAGACAAAACTTGGAGGTCACCAGCATATGCAGGAGAAGTGGATTTCCCTCCCCTTCAAAAGAAGAGTCAGAGTGCAGCAGACTTAACTCCTTGTTGGTGAAAAAGTAACCAATCAGATGAAGAGATTTCTAACACCATATAAGGGGATAAAATCATAAAGCATTGCCTTCCATTCAACATGGGCTGCAACACTTGTGCTTGTGGCCCAGACTGATAGTTGAGCGTGGCTAAAAGTCTCATGTCAAAAGGCTTCCCCATCTTGTGTGAGTGTATCTGGTCACTGTGCATCCACCTCTCCCCTGGAATGCACTGCTGGTGAAGCTCACGGCTGTCCAAAGTCAGAGGAAGCAGGAGTTGCTCAGCCAGCAGTGATGGTGTTATGGTGGCTCTTTTTGTAAAAGCTGGGTTGGCTTTTTTGCTGTTTTGCTTCTTACCCTCTCTATTTTAGGCCACCTGGTCACCGGGTCTTTCCTGGTGGTATTCTTCCACATGGCGATGGTCATTTGGTCATCCCAGTCCTGAACCTTCCTTTGTGGCAGCTCAAAGTTGATTGTGGTCACCTTACATTTCACAAGGTGCCTTCTGAAGGTGGCTGGGACATCTGATCTCAAAGTCACTGTGATGTCCTTGGCCCAGCCAGGATGGAGGTGTCCCACCTAGAGAGAATCAGGGAGTCAAGATCAAACTGGAAGTACTGCCAAGGGCAGGACTGACAGCAGAAGGGACTGATGTGGTGAACAGCAGTGCCAGGAATCTGCAGCTTAGAGTGGATTTACGTGAAGTTTGATAGACAAAAGTATGAACAGAAGGTGCCACCTGCCATAACATGAAGCCTTTTCTGCAAGACTGGCAGCCTTGGCCCAGCCAAGCCAGGGACTGCATCCCCTACATGGCACTGGAATGGACTATCAGCGGCATGTGAGGACTCCCTGCCAGCTCCCAGGCACACCAGGGCAGGGCTTGAGCAATGGGGAGAGGCAGAGCAGTCCATGCTCACCTTGGGGGAGAACTGGATTGGGGCATCTGCCTCCCACTCAAAGCGCATGACCTTTGTCTGTGCATGGCTGGTGATGGTCAGGGCCCTCCAGCAGGGCTCCCCAACAGGACAGTGCCCAAACTCGATGTGATTTCCTCTGACAGCTGTAAAGGATGAGAGCAAGGGATGTCAGCATGCAGGGAGCTCCACCTGCCCCCCGCACGTGCATAGACACCTGCATGTTCAGTGCTTCCTAGCTCCAAGCCTTCCTCCCTCTGGAGGGAATTCCCCAGGCAGTTCCCCATCCCACCACTTCCAGGGAAACACCCTGACACATCCCTAAGCACAGCACACACTGCTCTGCAAGCATGGCTGCCATGCCCACAGGCCACCAAGTGCTGTGGGTGACAGCCCAGGCCTGGCTAGAGGGAGGACACACATGATTAGATATTTTCTTCTCCCTTGCCCCACCTTTGCAGCCTCTCCTGGAGAAAGCAGTCAAAAAGCTCAGAGAAAGAAGGAACACAATTATTATCTCCACTTGCTGCTTCTGTTGTTTGGCACATGTGGAATGTGAAATGGAGATTTTTTCCCCAGCATGATTTGTTAATTGGACTCTGCTGATGGTTGTTTGGATTGATTGGCCAATTAGGTCAAAGCTGTGTTGTGACTGTCTGAAGATAGTCATGGGTTTTTCTTTAGTATCTTTTTAGTATAGTATAGTATAGTATTAGTGTAATATAACATAGCTTAATAAAGCAATTGTTCAGCCTTCTGAAATCATGGAGTCAGAGCATGTTATTCCCTGGCTGGGGCCTGCCCTGCATCGATAGCCTTTCTCTTCTTACTCAAAATATCTGCAGCCTTAGTAGCTAAGGAGCTCAGCTCCCATTTTCTCGCTTCCAAGCACAAATCAAATTACTTTCTATGCTGCACTGAGCCTGTGGGGGGGGGGGGGTTGCCAACTGCCTGCTCACATTACTGTTCTTTCAAAGCCCCCAGATCCAATCTGCCATGAAGCTGCACATTTCAAAGTTCAGAGGGGAGAGACTTAATTCTGTCAGTGCCCCAACAATGCTTTATTCCACGCAGCTTGCAAGGTATGTGCTTTATGTATCCATCCCATCCCATCCCATGGTAATGCAGTACATCTGGACTGCTTTGTTTGGGGGGCACCCACTGACCTTCAGGCATGTCGATGCTCAGAGAAACATCATAGACCTCTGCAGAGATTTTGATGTTTTCAGCCTGAACAACCCCCAGGATGTTTTCTGTGTCTGAAACCTGAGGCAGCAAGAAACAAACACTGTTCAGATTATTCTTTTGGTAGACAGCCTATAAGTCCTTGTCTCTGCTGGCTGCTTCCCCTATGGCCTGCCCAGCTTCAAAAGCATTGGTGGACTCCTAAGCTTTGTTAACCTGTTCCTCTCATGGGCTGCCCCAGTGGGATCTTGCTGCAGCAAAAAACCCTATCAGCCCAGCTCTGCACTCCCACAGCAGGGAATGCTGCTGCTAAAGCATCCTTGAGAGGCACAGGGGTGTAAGAACAACCACAAGAAGTGTGAGGTGTCTCAGAGCAGGTGGCATTGACAAGCCTCTCCAATTACCTAGCACCCTCTCTGAAAGGCAGCCCCTAAACCATGGGTAAAAAAATCCCAGGGGGACAGTTTGCTGCACTATGCAAGAGCTTCAGACAAAGTCCAGTGTAGAGATCACGCTGCAGTCTGTACAAGCAAACAACAAGCTCCAACCTTAGCTACAAACAACCACCTTCAGCCATGCACAGGGACAAGGCTGGGGCACAGGCTCAGGATGCAGTGTCTGCTTGTCTGGGGGGATGTGGATGCACTGCACGTTCTGGCAAATGCTGTGTAGAGGCAGAAGTTGGGGTCACAGCACCCTTGGGTCTGGCAGGTGCAGCTCTTCCTGACTCTGCCCCTGTGCTCACTGTGCCCTGCTCGGCCAGGCAGGACACAGCCCCTCTCACCTCTAGTCGGAGGGTCTTCTCAATGCTGCCAGTCTGCCTGGCCTGGAAATGCAGTGTCACTTCAAACTCTGTGTGGGGATCAATGATGCCACTATCTTGTGACAAGGAGAAGTCTTCAATGAGGTCAACCAGCCCACGGAGCTGCCAGGCCATGGGCAGCAGGGTGTTGTTTTTCAGGACCAAGGTCCTGCTGGCAGTCCTGCAGAGACAGGAAGGCAATTGGCATCAGCTGCTGGGTGGTCACACCAGCCTTGCCACTGAATGCAACTTGGAGCAGCTCCATCCATGCCCTGGAAACCAGAGTGGGGCCACAGCTCTCTTCACAGAGAGCAGCAAGCACAAGTTCCCGCGGATTTTTCCTGGAGAAGGCAGTGAGAACCTCAGAGACGAAAACAATTCTTATCTCTATTCACTACTCCTGCTGTTTAACACCTGTCAAATGTGTTCTAGAAATTGTTTACCAAAAGTGGTTTAGTTATTAGACACAGGTAAAAGTTCTTTTGAGTGATTAACCAATCACTCAAAGCTGTGTCTAACTGTCTAAAGACAGTCACGAGTTTTTCTTTAATATAGTATAATATCTCTTTCATGTAACTCTAATATAATATTAGTGTAATATAATTTTAATAAAACGATTGTTCAACCTTCTAAATCATAAAATCAGAGCACATTATTCCCAGCGTCGGTAGCTCCCTACAACACCAGAGTCAAACTTTTTCTCTTTGTCACAAGTCTTGGAGTGCTTGTGGGGTGACTGACCTGTACAAAAGCAGTTTGTCAAAAGACAGCTCCAGGGGGCTGACCTCCAGCTTCATGTCCACCCCATGGCAGCAGAGGCTGAAGACCACTGGGTCCGGGTTCTTCCCAATGCTGCAGATGAGTTTGTCTTCCAGGAAGCCAGGGGAAGTGGGGTATGCCCAAATGGTCAGCTCCTGGACACGGCCCCACAGGAAGAAATAGAAAGAGCTCTGTGTGTGAGCAGGAGGAGAAGCCCCTGAGCACTTCTGTGGTGCCTGCTCTACCTGCCCTTCTCCCACCTGCTTCTCCTTTGGTTTCAGGATCATGCTGGGAGGGTCCAGAAGGAAGGTCTCTGCTTCCCCAGCATTCTCAAAGGAGAACTGAACCTCCACGTCCACGGGGGAGTTGTTGAGGATGGTTAGATTCTCCGAGTTGCTGGGACAGTTCTGGGCCTTGTACCTGTCCACAAAAGGGGAAAAGGCTGCAGAGCAGACTCTTGCCTTTGCCACACACCGAGGAGAGCACCGTGTGCACCCGAGGAAGTGGTGCTGGAAGACCCTGCTCTAAGAAACAAGTGAGGGAAATGGATCCCAGGCTGGGGCATGAGTGTGTGCTCATCCCTTCCTTACTCTGATGCCTTCCCCTGGACCTGGTGCCTCCAGCCCAGAAGCCTGATGACACTCAGGCCACTTGAAATGTTTTCAATAAAATGTAAATTCAAAGGTGCCTAGAAAAATAACAGTACACCAGGCACATGGGTTCTCTCCCCTTCTTTCTTGTGGTGCCTTCCCTGCAGGGTATAAAGAAAGGCTTTTGGAAAAGGAGTTTACCTAATTTCTTTCATAAAAGTCATGAAATTGCTTTGGATTCTATGGGTTAGCTCAAAGTCTGAAAAAGAAATATAAAGCATCAATTCCCAAGAGGAATGCAAACAAGATAACAAATGACCCTTCTCTCAGGTGTGGAAATGACTTTAGAGTGAAAGGGTTAAAAAGGCAATTAGAAATCCCAGGCCATCCATCAGCCTGGTTAAAGATTGTCTGTTTTTTAAACTACTTTGATTTCATTTACTTGGCTTGTCAAAATAGCCCTTGTCCTCCAGAGCTCCCATGGAGACAAGAACTTAATGTTAAATGGCATTAAAAAGAAGTGACAGTGAAAGCAGAAATACACAATAGCTTCAATGACAAAGTCTTTGGGCAGACTTGATCCAGCAGTGAGGATGCAATGTTATTACAGGAAAATGTAATTCCTGCTGTACGTTACCCCCAACACCCATTGGCAGGTCAATCATAAAATCTTATTAATAATTACAGATTAATGAAAGGTCTACAAAATAATTGCTCGATCAGGCTACCTGCAGAACTTCAAAAACCACCATAGAGTTAATTTCCTAAGGGGTGAAGCTGAGATGTGGAGGGGGACACAGAAGTTACCCCCCAAGTCACCTCTGGACTGGCAGCAGCACGCGGCTCTGGCCACCAAGGCACGCACTGGGTAGGCAGAGCAGCTCCTGACAGTCTCCTTTGCCTCTTATCTGCTCAAGTTCACACATCTGTGGTCCTTTCAACCCATGCATCTCCCAGGACAGTGCCCTGGATTGTGCCACCAGGACAGCCTGTCTCTACAGGAGTGTCCAGAAAAGCACAAGGCTCAGCAGGGAGCACATACCACTCTCTTGATTTCCCACACAGCAGAGGTCCAAAGTGGAATTGCTTTGTGCTCTCAACATATTCCTTGAAGATTACTTCATCTTCCTTCATGGTTTTCCTCCACTGTGGAAATACCACCCTGGGCAGAGAAAGGGGGGAAGGGTGAGCTATGAGATGCTCCAAGTAGGAAATATGGTCAGAAAGCCAAACCCCTTCCTGGTCGCTGAGGAACCATCTGCCTTACCAGCTCCAGCCCAGGAAGAGATGCTGGGTGACCTCAGGCAGCACGATTTGACCAGGCCAGAAGCCCCAAGGGGCAGCCCTAGCTGTGAGTTCAGGGGCAGCTGTGATGTGGGAGGCTGCCAGGGGCCAGCCTTACTGTGGGTTCTGGCTGATGCTGGGGTACAGGCTGGTGCCACTGCAGGGCAGCTCGTACTGGTGCTTCGTCTGCACGAGCTCAAACCTCAGTGTCTGCTCAAACTTCCCTGGCTTTTTGGTGGAGAAGTGGACCTTCAGTTCCACCTCACCCTGGGCAGACACTATCCACTGGTACAATTTCAGCCTGGCAGTTAAAGAGGAGGCTTCAGACAAGGAACAAATGAAGCAAGGAGGGTTCACTCACCATCCCACAGAGACACTGCACGGGGTCACTGTGGAGCTGGGTATGATAGACCTTGTTTGGCAAGAGGACCAAGAAGCAGAGGCATCACCTACTCCCGTGCAGCTCACCTGAGGAATTCTGTGGCAACTGAGGCACTTTTCAGCATACTTTTGGATCTTTTTGTGGAGGAATTCTGGGGATCTTCTATTCTCTGTGTGGAGATCTGGTTCTCCTTTGAAGAGCTGTCTCTCCTGGCCGCTTTACCCATCTTTGGTTGGCCCTTGGCAGAACTGCCCTTCGCATCTGGGGCCTTGGCCTAAGGAGAGAGAGAAAAGGGAGGGAGAGCTGAGCCCTGAGACAACATCCTGGAAAGCAAAATGGGGGTTTGTTCACCAGCAGAAGAGAGAACAAATAAGTCCACATAAATATGCCCATGGACTTGGTCTTCCTTATGGGTGTTTGTTTTGCCTAGGACACCCCTGCTCACTCAGGACCCTCTCCTCAAAGGACATTGATGGTTTAAGTAATTTTTTACCTCTTGTCTTACAGAACTGCTCTGTCTTCAGCAGAGCTGCCTCTTTTGTCCCACCCCTGACAGAAAGGAGACCTGCAGACACAGGGCCCCATCACATCTTCACTACCTCTCCACAATGATCCTTTTCCATCCAACCTGTCCCCCATGCCCCCATCTAGTCCCATGGCAAGCTCAAGATCTGAGCCTTGCAGGGTTTTACCTGGTCTTTCGTTGGCAGCTTCCCATCCCTCAGGATCTCCCAGATCATGGCCTTTGAATGTGTGTCCTGCATGTCCAGGCACGGCACCCCGACATGCTCATCTCTGACTGTCCCCTCTGCAACTTGGCTTTGTGTCTCCAGCTGAGATGACTGAAGACTCCTTTGGCCTCCACATTTTTGTTTAACCTTCTTCACATTCTCCTTAGGCTTCTGACCTTTGTTTGCAGTTGAAGGCTGGGCCTTGGCCCTGGCCTTGAGCTTTGCCTGTTGAGTCTTCAGCTTCTGTGCTTCACAGTCCTCCAGCACCTGTGGGGGCAGCGTCCCATCCACAGCGCGTGGAGGCATCAAAAAGCTCTTTTGGTGCTCAGACCCCAGTGCCATCCACAGGATCTGTGTGTGTAGGGAAGAGAAACCATAGCAAGATTCCTTTTCTCATCCCACGCACTCAACAAACTCCATTTCTGTCTTCTCTCTCCCTCCCTCCCAAAACCACAAACTATTTAAGTCTTCCCACAGCATGTCAGCAGAGCTGGCCTTGCCCTGGGGATTGCCTCCATCTCCCTGGCACAAGCCTGGGAATGCTGGAGTGCTGTGAAGCTTGGGCAGCGTGTCCATGGGGACCAGACCTGCCTTCTCACCTTCTCCTCCTCGAGGTACTGTTCATCAAAGTCCAGGGAGTAAAACTCAATGGGGAAGTTGCATGGGTTCTTCACCACCACTGTGGCCTCCACCCCATTGCTGTCCACCAGCACCGGTCCCATCTTTAGTGCTGGGGGGCTGAACTCCAACCGTGGCTCCAGACCTTGTCCTGAGAGGTGCAGCTTTAAGTAATTGCTGCTCCCACAAATGTTGAGCTTCAGCTCATTCTTGTAAGACCTCTGAAAAGAGAAAAGTGCAGAAAAATCATCCATGAAGTCCCAGGTGACAGGACACCAAATACAAAGCTTGCCCCAAGGTCAGGGTGTTATCAGTCCCTCCAAGATGAACAGAAACCAAATATTTATTTATGCTTAGGACTACAGTGTCTGTGTCCTGGGTCTGAGTAACTGGCAGGAATCCTGGTGTGCACTGAAACTGGGTATATTTGGTTTTAGATGGATGTACAATAGACTGTCAGGCGTTTTCACCTAGTCATGCAGGAGTGCAATGCTCATGAGAAGGGCCTTCGGGGTTGCAGTGTCCAGACACAGTCCTGGCACTGCTGCATCAGGCAAACACCAGCTCCAGGAGAGAGGCAAATGAGCTCTCGCTGGCTAGAAATAAGGGTCATCTTCCCTGCTTAGTGTTTTGCTCTGGTCCAAGCCAGACACAAGATGGTTACATTTCTTGAGCAATTAAAAGATCCCAGGACTGTGTGTGGGCACAGAAGCACTTGTGTCCATGCTGGGACACACTGCCAGTTTACGAGACCCAGAGGCCACAGACAAATCACTTTTGGGAATGTTCCATCCTTTAGGTTGAATCACCAGCTGCATGGGAATGTGCAGGCAGGCCAGAGCCCCAGGGACTGCTGGCGGCACACCGCTACATGTGACTGTTCTGCTGTGCTCAGGAAGGTGTCTGGTGGCTGTTTTGTCTGTCAGTCCTGCAGCAGGATGAGCCTAGGCTGGCCATTCCAGGATTATCCTCAGCAAGTGTTGCAGCTGCAAATACAGCCAGGCAAGGGGGAGGCTGAGGGGAGTTGGGCACATCCCCCCATGTGCCGAGAGGCAGCCTCAGAGCCCTGATTGTCTCTGTGCTCTTTGCTGTGGTCTTACACCACCTGTAATCTGATACCCAGACCCCGGGGAAATGACTTCTTTTCCCCATAAAAAATGGCCTCACTTTGGGGCCACTCACCCTGGCCGACAGGGCAGTGCCAAGGGAGAAATTAGCAAACTTTGCTGGATTTCTCCAAAACTAAATCTGCCAGCAACTAGGACCAAAACACCACCTTTAATCTGATACCCAGACCCTGGGGAAATGACTTCTTTTTCCCATGGAAAATGGGTGTTTCAAAGCACATCTCATGGGATCTCTGTGGGGTGAACTGAGCCGTGCTGAGTACAGGGCTTGCAGAAAGCTCCCTGTGAAGGCAGAGCTCCTACCACACTCTGTGCACCAGGCCCTCATTTCCACATAGCCCTTACAGGCCTCCCGGGCTGACACCTGCCAATCTCACCTCCTCCTTGGGTGTAAACTGGATTTGTAAATCCTGCCACCGTCCTGGATCAAGGGTTCCTTGGGAGGGTGTCACCTCAAAGGGACAGGGCTCATCCTCCAGCGCCTGCTGCTTCTGACGTACATTTTTGTTCTGGGCACAGAAACCAATTGTGTGAGGTCTCCTCGTGCTCTGAGACACTGTCATGGTGCTGAGAGCACCCACAGACAAACCAAGTGTGGCCCCCTTAGCCTATAGCTGGAGGGAAAACCTCACCCAAGGCAGGCAGACAGGGAGCTACTGTCCTCAGAGGAGGAGGAATGGGTGAAGATGGCAGACAAAGCATCTGCTAATGGAACAGGTCCAGGCAAACCAGCCTTGATCTAGACCCTCAGAAGCTTCCTCAAACATGCTGTAGACCCAAGTACTCAGGCAGCCACAGGAGCAGAAAGGGCATGGGTCACAAAGAAAACCCAACCAAGACGTTATGTGTTCAATGTCCCCTGTGCTTTACCTTCTGAATGGGCTTGCTGGCAGTAATGAACCATGTGCAGGGTACTTGGAACCAGTTGTAGAGCCGGATGGTCTCAACCTGGCACTGCCCAACAAGGATGTCAGAGAATTGCAGTCTGCGCTTGGAGACGTCGAGCGACACTTCCAACACAGTGGCGCGGAGGTGGATGTGAGACGTGGGGCCTTTTGTCACCTGGAGAAGGACAGAGAATTCAGGGGAGGGTGCAGGTGACATCTGCTGCTGTGCCCAGCCTGCTGCCTGCCCCAAGAGCTGTGATACCTCTATGGGCAGGAGCACATCCACATCACCCGGTGGCTGGTGGGTGCTTTCAAAGCGCACGTTCAACGCCACGCTCTGCCTGGGGAGCAGGCCATTCATCTGGTCCCAGTCCACGCTGAAACCTTGAACAGATGAACACAAAGCAGCTGAGATACACAGGAAACACAAAATGTGTCCTAAGAACATTAAGGCCTTACAGGTGTCCTGGCTGAGGGGTCTGGGAAAAGCCCCATGCCCTGCTGTGACCTGGACCAAAACTTAGAGTGAACACCCCTCAGACACAGTGAGCCACTGTGTGATGGAAGGGCAGCCTTGCCTCAAGGCCTCTTTTGGAAGCCTCTTTTGATCCACCAGAGGATCTCTCAGGATGTTTCCTCAATAAAGCCTGAACACAGGTGCTGTGACAGTGTGAGCTCCAAACAAAGCACTTCCAAAACACAGCAGACCCCACTGGTTGGCAAAACAAGCCCACAAAGTGCTCAAAGAAACTTGCTGCTCATGGGAGCCAAGGGCAGAAGATGCTGAGAGGTGACCAGGGTGATGAGCCCATCTGCCCCTGCACTGAAGTGTTAGGGCAGTCACAGGCAGGCCAGGAGAGGTCCCTGGGCATGGATGGCCAGGAGAATTCTGCCTCTAAAGCTCCCAGCAGGGGCACTAAGAAGAAAAAGCTCAAAAACCTCCCCAAGTTCAGTGGCTTAAGCTAATCTGTCTGAGACACCTCCTTCAAGCTCACAGGAAGCTTCTCTAGCACTGCTTACCTGTATCCTGCAGGACAGACACATTGACCTGGAAGAACACTGGGATCTTCCCAGGGTTGGTGATCTCCAGAGTGCTGCTCTCAGTGAAACCCTTAAGGACAGTGCCCATGTCCAGGACATACTCGGGCAGCTCAACTCTGCAAGGAGGATTAAGGACAGTCCTTTAACCACAGCCTGCCTACACGTCCAAGTGGGCAGCCACAAATAAAGTGGCTATGTCTTTATTCACTGCTGTAAAATCTCAGCTCAAGCCCATGAAACCCATGGCCTGACCACCTGGCAAAGAGTTTGGGAAGTCAGGAGAAGTACAGGTCCTAGGTTTCATCAGCTACTAATGGTACCTGAAAGTAAAATTAATTAAAATGGACACTGGCCACAGCTCCTCTGCCATGAAAAGCCAGTACAGCTGAGTTCACTGCTCTCAGTGACACTGCCTAGTCTGGTGTACAGCCTGAACCAGAAATTGTTTTGGGGCCTGGGAATAAGATTTGCATGCATGGGAAATCTTCATTGTTCTGCAGATCACATGATCTGTTCTGCAGAGCATCTTCTTCCTGAATTAAAGCTTCCCATGCTTGTGCGGCATCATGATGGTGCATAGGGACCCACCAAGTTACCTAGATAAGCCCTGCCACCCCACCAGGGTTCAAGCCACCTGATTTTGGGTGTTAGAGGGTTTGCTGACACATGCAGTTCTCTTCTCCTTTTGTTTAGCGTGCTTGGTTAAATTGGAACCAAGACATCAGCTGGGAGTTGTCTCTTTCAGAGCTAGGCAGCAGGGACAGAATATAGGCTGTTCTGGAAGGGCTTGAGGGTCTGCACTGGGTCCCCCCAGTTCTAGGGACAGAGCCCCACACCTGTGGGAAGCTGAGCAGGCCAAAGCTCAGCGTGGGGCTGGGGAAGGGAGGACACTCCACTGCTGACATGCAGTGAGTCACAGCCACCAGGACCAGAGCCTTTCTGGAGTCCAGGCTATTCCCAGCTCTGCAGACCCAAGGAGCTCTCAGGAGAAGGGGACATGGCTGGGTGGTCCCATGGGGCACCTGGAGATGGGGATGGGAGTCCCTACTCACTTGACAAGGCTCTGGCACAGGTGCTTGTCAGGGAACCTGCACTTCAGGGGATGGGATGTGAGCTTTTTCTGCAGCTCCAGAGCAGCCTTCTCTATCAGCATCCTCACCATGTTTATCTGCAGCTGAGTGTTTGGCTGAGGAAAGGCAAGACAGTGGCTGGTTAGCAAAGGTCCTTCCCAAGGCACAGCTCGCACTTGAGAAAGGATCACACCCCACTCTTGTTGGGAGGGGCTGGGGGGGTCCTCCTGTCTGGCTGCTCAGTGTCTGTGACACCTCCTGCTCTCTTAGCCAGGACCTCATCTCCAGGGAAGTAACTCCAGCATCTTTGCCTGCCCAGACATCGTTAGCAAAGCTGCTCTGGCCAGGCAGACAGATAAGCCAGAAACCTTCCAGAGTTCCAGATACTTGTCTGCCCTTAGCCAGTACCAAGGCAGCTTGGACAAAAACTGTCTTGAAAGGGAACCAGGACCAAGCCTCTTGGAGATGAGCAGCACCAGCACAGCCCCAGGGCACAATCAGGCAGGTGCTGTTAAGGTCTGTAAATCTGGCAGGGCTTGGGTTGGGACCAACAGACTCCCCAGAAATGACCTGCATCTCCTTCAAAGCATCATCAAAGTACCATCCCTGGAGCATGGCCTTTAGGATCTCTCCCCGGGGTAGCCAAGAAGCTGCTACAGCCCCAGAGGAGACCATGACCAGAGTGGCAGCCCTAGGGGCAATGCTGAGGTGACACCTGGTTGTCAGTGAGCAGGGAGGTCCCAGGTGCCATCAGGGCACCAGGAAGCTGCGGTGGGCTGCAAGGGGCTCAGGTGACATGGAGAAGGTGGCATGTGCCAAACTGAGCTGCAGCTGTTCTTACTGCAATGCCAGAGCCAAGCAAGAAGGGCTGCAGGTCCTGAGTCTTCGGATTCCAAGTCTCCAAGGTCTGAGTCTTTGGGGTCTGAGTTTTCAGGGTCTGAGACTTCAAGGTCTCATTCTTCGGGCTCTGAGTCTTATTCTGAACATCTTGTAATTTATTCCTCTGCTTGTACTGTTGCAGGTATTTTTTAGGCTGTTTCAGTGGCTTCTCATCTTTTCCATTTTCTGATGGAAGAGAAAATCCACAAAGAGAACTGTGAGCAAGGTGCCAGTCCCATTTAAGCTGGGAAGTCCCCACCTCCCAACATTGGTTTCTTCCAGAAAGAAATCCCTCAAGCCATCCATGGAAAGTGGATGCTGCTGCTCCTCTCTGAATCCTCATGTTTGCTCCCACCCATCTCCCTCTCCACAGAGGAGCATCTCACCCCCTGCAATGTCACAAAAATCCAACACTGCCAGAAGCCCTGCCAGCCTCTCTTACAGCCTTCCCAAGCCTTTCAGTCCAGCCATCACCTTCAGGACCCTGCCAGATGTGCTGGCAAGCTCTGCAGGGTGGTTCCTGGGACAAAGCCCACATGGGATCCTCTGCTCAAGACTCATGAAGCAACCAGGGGGCTTGAGTTGGTCTGGGAGTCCTGGAACTCTCCAGGCTTGGTGGAGGTGAGCATGAGGTGCCCTATAGGCATATGGTTAGGGAACAAAACCTGAGGGGCCCTTCTTGGGAGCAGACAGGCAGTGCCCACCTCTGATGTTCCAGGGCAGGTTCACACTGATCATGGGGCAGATCGCCTCTCCTTTCAGCCAGATATTTTCTGGTTCCAGGTCACCCACTTGAAGCTGGTAAGTCCTGCTGAAAGCTCCTGGTAATGTCGGCAGGTAAGAGAATTTCAGCACTTGCTTCTGGCCAGGTGCAATGAAGCCCTGCAGGGACAGGAGAAGAGGGAGGGAATGCATCAGAGTGTTCGGTGGGGCTCAGGGGACAGACAGGCTGAGGAGACAGGTTCTCATCTAGAAGAAACCATCGGAGCACAACACCTTTATGATAAAGATATTACAGTGTTGGCTTTCACAACTGCTAGAGTAAATACTATGTGGCTCATAATGCTAACTTTTGTAAAAGAAGTTTTGGTAAAGTTTAGAGTCCTTTAATGGGAATGTTGGGTTGTGATACCAATGTTGGTGAAGAGTTGTTGTAATATTGACATTTACCAGTGAAGGAATGGAAACCTGTTGAACATGTTGAAAAGTAACAAATGACCACCACTAGGACATTTGCACATGCTCCAAAAAGGTGGGACAGAGGAGGAACTATGTTAAACAGTTTGAATATGTATAACAATTTGTAAATATGTATTAGGCTGATACAATACCCAGGGTATATAAAGGGTGTTGCTGTGTTGACTGGTGTGTGCCTCTGGCTGCAGCTAAGTACCCAGTGCTGTTACTTCTGCTTTATTGACTTTGTCCCCTATTGTCTCTTCTTAAATTTTCTTTAAATTTTAACTGAGGAGTGCCCTTCCCTTCTCACACCTTCTGCCTTCCTTGTGCCCAAAAGGTCGAGCCTCTGACCCCGGGGTGCAGTGTGTCCTCCCCAGGGCTCATAAGGCTGCAGCCCCAGCACAGCCCAATGTGAGCACAGCTCTGCTGCTCATGGGGTTTGCCCTCTGCCAGCAAGAGCCTGCCTCAACAAAAAAAGGCTCTTCTGCTGCTGCTGTGGGAGGGAAGTCCCTGCTCTCAGCAGGGCCAGCAGCTCCTCTCATTCCCTGTAGGAGACAGGCATGAAGAAATGGGAAAGCCAATCGCTTCCTCTTCCCGCTGCAAGGAGGGACAAAGGCAGGAGCGCTGCTTCTGCTCAGAGAAATCCAGGCAGGACTGAGAAGCTTGGACAGTGGTGGGATGCTGCTAATACTTGTGTTTGTGCCTTATTTTCATCTGAGAAATCTATCAAAAATAATTCTCCTCTGCTCCCCTTACAGCAGGACAGGACAGTGACCAACACCCTTGTGCCTCCTGCCAGTGTCTGCCTTGTGACAGCACAGCCACCCCCCAGCCAAGGCCGTGGGGGAGTCTGTCAAGAGAGCACTTGATTGACCTCCTCTGCCCCTAGCAGAAATTGCTTACAGCCCTCTCTCTCTCATGGCTGGGTTTGGGTTTTCCCCTCTGACTTTTTTCTCCCTTTCCGCTCCCCCCCGCCCCCCACCCCTTTTTCCCCTTTAACACTCTCCTCGGCCACCTGACAGAGGGCTGGGGGTCAATCACTTGTGCTACTTACAGTGGTAGGCTTGACCAGAAACACACCAGGCAGATGCTTGTCTGCAGGGCAAGGGATTAGCACCCAGCTGAATTCACTCCTGCCAGTGTTCTCCAGGCTGATCGTGCTGTGACCAACTTCATTAAACATCTGGAGAGAAGGCACAGGAGAGGGAAGTTACAGACCCAGGCCTGCTGCTGGGAATCTCCTTCCTCTCTCCTGGACATGGAAAGCCAAAACATCATAGGAGCAGGGAGGAGATAGGGGCACTTGGGAACCTGGGGAACCCCCAGGCACAGGGCACCTGCACAGCACCAGGGAGCTCTGGCAGCACACAGAGCTGTAGTAACAACCATGTGAGGGCCAGCAATAAATGAACCAGGGCACACAGGCCCTCTGCACTCTGAGGGGTCACCAACAGCCAGGAGAAACAGAGACAGCACTGAGGCATTCCACGAGAAAAGGCACCTGCATGCAAGTATTGGCAAACAACATGCATGCAACAAGGGACTCACACAGGGAAACACAGACAGGGCCAGCAACTGGAAATATCTGTGGGCTTTCAACTGGAAAAGAGTGAAATCAGGAATATTCTGGGACAGTCTCTCCAACTAGAGTGACTGGAAGCCCAATTTCTTCCCTAATTATTTGTGGATTAAGCAAGAGCTTTAGACAACAGCATCTCCTTGGAGGTCAGGCTTTAGGCGTGGATCAGCAAAGGGATGTCTCAGAGACATCCCCCTCAGAGCATCCCCACTGGGACCCTGCCTTGCCCAGGAGGCAGCGTTAGGTACCCTCAAAAAGAGGCATTCCCAACATTTTTGGAGATGGCCATTTTAAAAACCATGTTGGATGCCGGATGTGTCCTGTTGCTATAGAGCGTGACACGGCACAAAGCACCAAGACTCCGTCAGAAGGGTGCATAAGAGGGATTTAATATAGCAACATGTTGCTTTTATAGTTTTTCAAGGTATTTACATTTACTTAACAGACATGTTCACTGCCCATTGGTCATAAGAAAGAAACAAAGTTCTCAGTAGGTGAGCAAGGAGCCATGTCATTCTGTGAGCCAGCTAAAGTCCATATCTTTTAATTTTCTCTCTTCCATCACCTTGTCATAGGGATAGCCTTGGTGTCTTCCTCAAGAGAGATACGGGGCTTTCCTTATCTTTAGGAAGCCCTCACTGGCTCACAAGAAGAGCACACAATGCCTTTCCTACATGTCCCTCAAAGGCTGTACTTCCAAGCCCCAGAGCCAACAAAGGGGCTGGGAAGGGGAGCGAGCCCTGGACCGAGGTGGGCAGGAACCCGCTGGCTGTGGTTCTAAGGAGCAGTGGCAGGGGGCATGCGTGGTACCTGTAAGCCACAGTTGATCTCCCGGAGGCTCAGGGAGTAGTTGATGCGTGAGGCAATCAGCTCCACCTTGTAGGTGGGACCTCCCTCCACGCAGCACAGCGCCCTTGCACCGGTGATGATGTCCTGGTGGCCAAAACAAGTGAAGGAGACCTGCTGTCTCTCTCCTGGCTGCAGCACACCCGAATGCGGCACGACAGCAAAAGCCTGGATGGAGGACAGGAGAGATTGAGGTGTTGAGTGTGGAAATGGATGCAGAAGAGCATCTTGGAGCAAAGGGCAGCTGTAGCTGGAGGGGCTGTAAGAGATGGTCCAAAGTTTCCCTCATTTGCCTCCTGACCATCTCAAGGACAGAGACCAAGACCCTGAGGACGTTGACTGGAGTTCTGGCTTGGTTGAGGTGGATGCTGGCCAAGGGATTGTTTGCAGCTGTGTTTGCTGTGTCACCATGGTACACTGCTTAGAGCAGCGCTGGCCAGGAGCAGCTTGCTCTGTACACTTACACCTGCTTCACACCCACTCATCACAATAGCCCAGGGATTTCCCCACCTCTTGGCCAAATGAACTTTCTGGGGTAACTTTGGTGATCCCCCACGGAAGATCCCTCATCTGCCTCACAACCGCTGTGACGGAGGGAGATTGAAGCCCCCTCCCAAGGACTGAGACTGAGACCCCTATAATTCTAACACAGGGGGTGCTGGGCTGACTGAAGAGGGATGTTTGCCAAGTGTTGCTTGCAGATGCGTTTGCTGGACCTAGGACTGGTTTCCCATGGGAATCAGTCCTGAAACAATGGGTCCCACTCACTGCTGAGACTGACTTATCCTGTTTTGGAACATGGACTGTCTGTACCCATTTTCAATAAACTTATTCTCCATTTTCTTTTACCTGTTCCCTCCTCAGTGGAGGACTATAAAAGACCCCTGAGTTAACCAAGACTTCGAGATTCTCCCGAATATGACAAGACAGATCTATTGGCTAGACCACGAGGATTTCATCTCTCCATTGGTAATAACATTCAACCCTTTTCTCTCCTCTGTGTCTCTCTCTCTACCCTTTATCTCCTTTCTAATCCTTCTATCGCATTTGCTGCGGGCACTCAATAAAAGGTGGATTTGTTTTGATTAATACTGAAATCCCCTCTGGGCTGTTTTTTGCACTCTGAGAGCAGTTAATGAACCATCACGACCCCTGCTTGTACGAGCAGATCGTGACAGGGGCCAATTCCCCACACACAGCCAGAATCACCCTAATCTCATCCTGCATCTGTGCCACTGACCAATGGAGCGACCATAGGGAAAATCTCCCATACTCACGGATCAATGCATTAATTAATACACTACAGTGAATTGGGATGTCTCTGGGCAGTAGAAATTCTCTCTGATGCACAGCTTGCCTTAAAAAAGCATTTCTTACTGCTTTTAGAAAAGGAGGAGACTCAGAGTGAGAGCTCAGGAAGGACTCCAGCCCCGCTCATCTGACTCCTGAGGCTTCTCCCCTCTCTCTCTGATTTACAGCCTGCTTTCTCAAGGCACCTCAGCAACAGCTCCTGCAAAAATTTCCTATGGACCACCTGATGAGGTCCAGGGGGAGCAGTGCCCTCCATAGGTGTTGCACAGCGTCCTTGGGCAGCCCTACAACATGTCCTGCTCAGCCTTTCCAACAAGCAGCTGCTTCAGCAGCACTTTATGATGGGCCTGGAGGGATGTGAGGCCCCTCTGTGGCCAATGCTGAGGGCCACCAGCGGGACTGGGAGCTCCAGCCCTGCCTGACATACTGACAATGGGCAAGTGAGATAGATTCCCTCTTACCTTCTCCGCTTCCAGGGGAGTGTGCGGTGCATCCAGGGAGGATATGATTCCTGACAACCCTCCTGGGAGCTGAGGGTGTTCAGGAGTTTGTGAAGGCACCTGAAAAACAAGCAATTTTCTGTGCTAGGAGGAAGAAACAGCCACTTTGCAAAGTCTCATTTTATGAGAGAGCTTCAGGGCCAGCAGTGCAATAGCAGCTCTCGGGTGAAAGCAGACACCTGGAAACAGGTAGTCTGGCTGCATTGGGAAGAGAGTACATGGGGATCAGGACTCATCACAGCTTGCTCTGGGAAGGAAGCTGGAGGTCTTACCATGATGACGCAGGTAAAAGCGTCATCTTACATTGTGAAGAAAACCAGGCAAAAAAATCCCACACTCAGCACAGGTCTGTAGGATCTGAGCGGGCTTCTCCAAGGAAAACTCTCTTATTTCTCCCTCCCACACGGCCCACACCCAGCCACGAGCCCTGCTGCCCAACTGTCAGGGCACAGGGCAGCAAAAAGGGAGGTCAGCACAAGCATGACTTGGTGGTGGCAGGCTGGGGAGGCAATACAAGCAGTAGGTGTACAAGAAAATCTACCTCTGCTCCTGAAGATTGGGCAAAATCCCACGATTCTTTCAGGGCTGTGGCTGGCTCCTCCACATTTCTAATCTTGAAGCGTCTCCTTAGAGATGCCAGGGAATCCAAACAGGGTCTCTTCCCCTTTGGTGGTTGGGGTTGAAATTTAGATGGGTAAGGCTCACATCTGGAAAATAAAAGAACCATGAACAGGGACCTGCAGGGGGAGGGAGAGACACCTGCACAAGCAGCTCCTGGCCAGGATGCAGTCCCTGGATGGGTACTGGTGCATTGAATTGAGAAATGGTTTGATCCATCCCTTCCCAATCCAGGCTGGAACAGGTCTGTTCTAAAGGCAGCCCAGGGATGACACTGAGGTAGCAGCAGTGCAGGCAGCTGCAAGTGCTTGCACTGAGCAATTGCAGAGGACAGGGATGAGCATCTTGTGGGGATGCAAAAAGCACAGTGGGAGAGGGAAAGGCAGAGAAGGCAAGCAAAAAGGTGAGATTTGAGGCAGCAAGGGGCAGACCCAGCCAGTGATGAGCTAGCACAGCAAACCCCAGTGCCCAATGTCAGAAACTCTGCAGCTCCACCAGGGATTTATCAGGAACGTGCCCCTGACAGTGTTGGGGGGGTTGGCTGATATTTTCCAACACTCCCAGGTGACTCAGGTGACATTCCCCATTTTAAATTGAAGCAGGTGCTCACGGTAACTCTGCTTGTGTTTCTAATGCCACGTGAGGAACACAGTTGAGCCGTGCCTGCCTGTCACCCTGCTGAGCTGCAAGTGCTCCCCACACAATCAAACATGACCTGGATGTTCCATTCCCAGACAGGCATTCAGGGCCTGCAATGACCTGCTCCCCAAAGAATCACTGTCTCTAGTTTTGTAGCTTGTGACCTAAGGCTGGGTTTCATTTCTGAATGAGGGGCAGTCTCATCATAACTCCCCAAGAGATCCCTAATCATCTATCCCACTGTCTTTAGTTTTAATGAACGGTTTGAGGCAACTTCCCTCAAAGGACCATGGTGCCCAGACAATGCCATTTTTCACTCTAAAGTACAAACTCTCTGGGAGGCAGGGAGAGGAGATGATGTGATGAACAAGTCCTGCTGTCAAGCAGTACAGAACCCATAAGGGGCATGTTGCAGGGGAAAAGTCAAAAACAGTAACAAGTGTGGCAAAAAAAGGGAGTGAAGAATCCAAGGTGTCCACTGAATGCTGACCCTGGGAAAGAAATCATCCTGGCAGTAAAGGAGTTATCTCAGAAAAAAAGGAAAGGGAAGGGAACAAGATGTTCAGCATCAGCCCAGGCACTAGGTAGCTCTTCCTCTGGGTTTGGGACTTTCTGGACATCCTCCAGCACAATGCCAGGGAGGGAGGCAAGGAGCAGAAAGCAGCTCCTGCAGAGAGGACCCATCCCAAAGCAGAGGGGCCAAAAGGGCCTCCAGCAGCGCTGTGGGAGCTAGGACTAGGAGCCCGTCATCAAGGTGGACATTGCCTCAGGCCAAAGAGGTCTGAGAAAGCAGCTTTCACCCCAGCTTTCCTTCCCAGGGAAACCACTATGGGGGCTATGCAGCACCAAACTGGTGGAAAACCTATTCCCTGAGCATCCAGCTGCTCAGTGTTATTTGTCAGACCCCAGGCAAACAGCTTTGTTTTTTGCCAGGTACAAACAGGGCACCAGAAAGAAGAGCTTTGAGGAGAGGGCAAAGGTGCTCATACCTCAACCTGTTCCCCTGGCTGTCGGAACAGATTGACCAGTGGTACTGGACAGGAAGTGAGCTGCAGTTGGTCATCTTCAGAGAACGCACTTCTTCTTCAGTGCCACGCATGAGGCAGCCAGACTCCAGGCTGCTGGGCTGGATCTGGAGATTTGGGGAGTGAGCTTCTCCCCAAAGGCTGGCACGGGACACTGGGGAGGTGTTAGTGAGGCAGGAGGTCTTGGTGTAGGTGGAGCCTAGGAAAAGGACACAAATGTCCATTTAGGTACCAATTATGGCATGACTCCTGGTGTGAATATCCTGGCAGGATGAAAGTGTGATTGGAGTTTAGCTCTTTATTATCTGAACTACAGCTCACTGAGCAGCTGCATGAGGAATTAATCAACACTGAGTTGCCTTTGACACAGATTCCAGACTGCAGCCTTGAAAATGCCTACTCCTAGCCCTGCTGAACACTACAAGCTCCTCTCTTTGTGATGGGGAGGAACTCCCTTCCCTGCCCCAAACCAGCACCAGTTATCTCTCTGTGATGAATGTGCACCCAAACCAAGCACTTACTCTGAGAATTCAAGCTGTAAAATTCCCTGTTAAGTCTGCCAACACTCCCACCGTTTTCAAGATACACAAACCGTGAGACAACATGAGTTCACACCCATGCTGGCCACTGTGATTACTGCTGCCTTTCTTGTTTCATTTATTTTAAAGGCAATTTAACAAGTGCCTTCCTTCCTTCCTTCCTTGCTGATATATTCTAGTAAATAACTGTTACTCCTTTTCCCATCTTTTTGCCTGGAAGCCCTGGAATTTCAAAGGTATAATAATTTGGAGGGAACAGGGTCATCTTTCCATTCCAGGATGATTCCCGCCTTCCTTGGCAGACATCTGTCTTTTTCCTGGTGTCCCAGGACAGGGACACCAGAAAATTTCTATTCATTGGTTCTATTTGATCTCACAATGGCAAAATGCTACCTGAGGCACCCAGCAGCTCTGGAGTTCACTCCCTGAAGAGGCTGCTGTGGCAGACCATGAGTGATGGAAGCTTTTATGTTCAAGTACTCCATTTTGGAAGGCACAGATCCCCCACGCTGTGTCCCAGCCCAGGGAACACTCACCAGGGGAGATGTCCCCAAAGTCGAGCTCATTGACATCAAAGTGTGAACTCAGTTCGGTGACACAGCCCCTGCACGGGAGGACAGAGGAGGAAATGGTTTGGTTAAAGGGAATTAAAGCAAAGCTGGTGCGACTCAGGGGTGTAAAACCTGGTGTCAGGGGCACTGTGGGTTTCAAATCAACACAGCACCATGTGCTCAGCACAGTGCCTGTGTGCACACGAGGCAGCTAAAGCCAAGTGGCTAGCAGCCAACAGCCACTGATGGGCTTTGGGCACAGAGCAGGCAGAAAAAGCCCCTGAGTTGCTGGTGGTCCCATGAAGGACTCTGAACAAACACCCACTGAGGCTCTGTGCCTCAGTATCCCCATCTGCAATGTGATGGACATAAAGGTGTCCCCAGGAACTTCTGTAACCAGCCTTTCCTGCTTTGCTCCTTCTTAGCTGTAACTGCTGTTCCCATGGAGGAACTTTCTCGGGAGATTTTGACCCACACAAGCATTAAAGACAGAGTTTTGAGACATGAAACCAGGGGAGCCCCAAACATCCTCCAAAAAGAGCAGCAGCAGCAGTTCTACCCAAGGGACAGATGAATCCTAGAGGAAAGGACCAGCTTGTCAGCAGTGCACCAGCTGGCACAGCCAAGAGCAATAGCTTAAACAACCAAACATGGGTGTCCCGAATCTATAACACCACCTCACCTGTCCTTGAACTTAGTTTCCAAAAGTCACCAACATCCACTGAAATCAGCACTTGAAGCTGCACAACACTCACCAGTTGATTTCATGGTTGATGCCAATCAATGCCCACTCTGCCTTTTGGTTAAAAATCAAGGAGCAGTGAACTGTGGCCTCTATTGTATTCACAGGACTGCCCCTGGCTCTGCTCTGCACATCTCAACATGAGACACCCGCCCTTGCTCAAGGAGAAAGCTGCTTATGCAGAAACATCCCACAAGCAGTTTGGGGGAGGGACAGAGAAGAATCGATTATTTGATGGTGAAAGGTTCCCTCTTGATTTCCATAGTTAAAAAAACAGCACTTATCCTCCAAAAACAAAGCCAGCATACTTGTTTCTCTACTATGGGCAGATCTACTCACCACTTTTCTCTTGCTTAGTAATAAACTCTCTTGTTCTTTTTAATCCATCTCTCTCATCTCATTGGTATAATCAACTGCAGTTTGCTTTCATTCCTTCACTGCCTTGACCCAGTGCCTCATAGCAGCAGCAGCCCAGCTCAAAGCTCCAGAGCAGCCAGCATCAGCTCTCCTGCTTACACTACATTATCCTAGGAGCACATGGCTCAGGCTAGCAGGGCCAAGCCCAATGCTGCTGTGGTCCTGAGCTCTGCCTCCGCTATTACCAACCCTTCTCCCTTTTGCTGGGCCAGGATTATCTCTTGCCATGGCACCAGCCCATGGGATGACACCCAAGTCCTTGGGACAGTTCCTGCTGCACAGTTTCCTGACTCCCACCTCAGCCCTTTCCTGGCTGTGCAAAGGAGGCACCAGAGCACTCTGTGCACAGGAGCTGGGAGCACAGCTTGTCCCCCCCAGCATGGCTGTGAGAGGTGACCTGAGGCTGCTGCTGCCCATCTGGGATGGATTATTCACAGAAGTTTCTACAAACACTGCTGCTGGGGCAAAATCAGCCAGGCTGGCCCATCTCCAAAGCCCTGGGGACCTTGGACCTTGTTCAGGTGGGACATCCCAGAGCAGCTACTGCCCAAGACTGATCCATCCCACTGCCTTCCATGGCCCAAGGCAGAGGGAGATCCCTGCAGGGAGGAGTCATTCCAGCTCCCAGGTACCACCCAGGGCAGGAGGCATCCTCACACTAAGGCAATGCCAGGATCAAAGCAGAGATGAAGACCTCAGGAAAGACCTCTTATCTCTGCTCCACCCCAAAATGAGGTAGGTGGGGGATGTCCCAGAGACAGCTACAGACGTGCCCACCAAGCTCCCAGGGTCCTTACGTGATAGTCAGGATTGCAGACATAGGAGATCCAGCCACACTGAACTGGAATTCTTCCTCAAACCTCCCCAATACGGTGGCACTGAAGAAGATCTGAATAATCTGGCTCCCACCTGCTGCAATGATGCCCTTCTTGGGTGCCAACTTGAAGCAGAAGCCCACGTTTGCACTTGAAGGGATATAGGTGAAGGGAGCATCAATAGCTCCTAGGTTAATCAGTTCCACCTGCAGCAGCAAGAAAGCAAAATGGAAATACATGTGGACTCTTACCTTCTTATGAGTTATTGTCCAATGATGCAATTAATAGCCAGAAATAGCAGACGATGCTTTGAATGGCAGAAGTCAAAAAAATACAACAGGACAGGTTTTGCCTTTGGGTTTTCTTGCAAAGAGTGGTAACTCCACAGAACTGGAGTCCATAAGCCTGGGCACTGAGCAGTGCACCTCTGCTCAGCATCACCAAGGTCATTGAGAGCTGGCCCTGAGAGCAACGAGGGCTGATTGCAGCTGCGTTGTGAATTCCCCCAGAGCTGCTGCTTCCCCAGTTAGCACAGCTCCAACAGCACCATCTACTCATTCACCTTTTCCCATACCATGAAAACAATACATTGATTATGAGGCATCAGCATCAAAATGTACAGACAGCACCATCTTTTGGTAAGAAAACTCAGCATGTCTTTCCCTTCCACAGACAAGCTTTTGAAAGTGTCTGGCATGGTGCAGTGCCTCATTTTCTACCTTTTTCAGCTGCTCTCTCTCTTTGGTGGTTTTTTTTTTTTTTTTTGAAAACTTGACATTATTGGGGGGGAGGCACATAGGTTGAAAAATCCTTTGCTTTATTCCCAGGAACACTTTTACTCTTTCTAGAGCCAGAGATGCACCAAGGCTGAAGTGTGGCGAGGGACTCGTCAGCAAGGGAGAGAACTCCCAAGCCCTTTGCAAGGGCCAGCACTGAGCAAGGAGGGTGGATGGCTTTCCTGTCACTTGCAGGAATAAGCAGGAGACACTTGCCTGGAAGCTGTTTGCAGTGGACTGAAGCTCAAAGGCAGCCAGTTTGTTCCAGCTGCTTCTGAAGAGCCCAGTCCAAAGGTGCCTTGTGTCTGGCACTGCCACAAAAGCCTCTGAACATGCAGCTTTCTGACCCAGTGTTGGTTTCATGTGCCAAGGGGTTATTTTTCAGGAAACCTCCCAGCTGATCCCCAAAGCAGGGACTGGGGCTTAATGAACAACAGACACACATTTCTGACCCCCCCAGATTTGAGCAGTACATCGAACATTCCCTGCTCACAACTGCCCAGGTTGGCAGGAATTCCACAGATCCACCAGTCTTGCTGCTGCCTCAGGAGCCATCAGGATTCATTCCAAGCCCTGCTGCTCACCTCATATATGTGGGGGGTGTCGACAGAAACGTTCCCAAGGTTCACTCTAGGAGAACTGAATTCAATCAAGGGTCCTTGGCCTTCTCCTGTGAGGCACAGGGGCAGCCTGCTCTCACAGCCTGGGGAGAGATGTCCATTTCAGTACAATCATTCCCTCTGTTACACTGTATTTTCCAGGCTGCTTCAATGCTAGTCCCTGACTTGGAGCTGGATTCAACCAGCTCCTGATGCTGCAGGAGAAGATATAGATGCTTCTCTTCCCCTCAGCCTTGGGGATGACTTGCAATTTCTAACCCATTCATTCCTTGGGCTGGTTTCCAATTTCAGCCACCAGTCTGCTGAGTTTAAAACATCTCTGCTGCCCTGTAGTGACAGGCCAAGGAGTAACAGGTATAAATTGAAAGAAAGGAAATTTAGGTTAGATATTAGGAAGAAATTTTTTACTGTGAGGCTGGTGAGACAGTGGGAGCGATTTCCCCAGGGGCGTTGTGGAGGTTCCAGCCCTGAAAGTGTTCAAAGCCAGGCTGGATGGGGCTTGGAGCTGCCTGATCTAGCTGGAGGAGTCCCTGCCCAGAGGCCTTTAAGGTCCATTCCATCCTTAACATACTATGATTCTGTGGTTTTCTTCCCATGCACTTAGAGGAGCTTTGAAATCCATTCAGTGAAGGCACAAAGCTCATACAGAGTTTGGCAATTACCAAACTACCTGGCCCAGTAGCACAGGACTTTTTTTTCCAAAATCCCCAACTCCTGACACTCAGCACTGTGTTCTATTTCCCCAGACTGAGAGCTGCAAGGTGACAATTCCCACACAGGGAGAGAAGCAGGTGCTGGCCAAGGGTGCTCCTTCTACCAACACCCTGGGCTCAGCCACCTCTGCTCTGCTGGTGTCTGGGCACTGGGAGGTGATCCAGCCTCAGGGAACACATTTCCAACTCAGCTCCTGCTGCCTGATGATGGATCCATGTCAAATGGACCCATCCTGGAGGTCAGTGGCCTGGAGGGGCTTAATGCTTGTTCACTAAAGCTGTTCTGCTCTGTAGCTCTTTGGCCTTTGAGGAAATTCTGGCAAAGCCACGGCATGAAAACCTCTCCCTGCAGTGCCTGGGTTGTTCTGGGATCAGTAACCCAGATGCAGGATTATGAGCCCTGGCCTTGCATGGGAGACTCCCTGGAAGCTACAGGGCCAGGGGGGATGTGCCAGCAGTGCCCTGCTGACCAGGGACTCTTCCTAGCAGTTCCATGGGAGCCCAGGGGGCTCAGGCTTGCACCATGGCTTCACTGAGGCTGAGAGAAGCAGGGCAAAGGAGCTGCACCTGAGATGCTGCAGTAAGCCACACTTAAATATTCCAGTGTTTCCAGGGGTTTGAAGGTCACCTTGATTTCAGCCGAACAATTCGGCCCAATTTCTCCCTCCTAAAATAGAAAGAGACAGCAAAACACTTATCTTCAAACTTCACATTTCTTGTTTTCAACCATAGTCCCATAAGCCTTTATTTAGAGCATCAGTGATGAGTGAGCAACACAAGGAGCCCAAGGAAACACTCCAAACCCAGCTCAACACAGTGCTGGAAGCTCTCAGTGCTCAGCTGATCAGCTCCCATTCTCCACAATATTCCTACTACTCTCACACAAGCTCTTGGTCACATCATGCTGCTGTCAGCTACAGTGGGATGCAACTGCCACTGTGCCCTGGTGGCTCTTCACAAGAAGAGAACATGATCCCCTTCCTTGAAATACAAGTATTAGTTAAGCTGTTTTGAAAAAAAGCAAAGGTTGGCATTATTCTAGGGTTTACTCCAAGATCAGAAGGGATTTCGCACGGTGCAGACACCAGGCATTCATCGTCTCTCACAATGCCAGTACTCAGACTCAGGGCCCTGGTTGATGGGAGAACATGTTGGTTTGCTTGCACAAACAGCAAAGGAAAAGGTTTTCTGTCCCTGTCTCTGTGTGCAGGAGAACTCAAAAGACCCATTTAAACCTTCCACCCTTGTGGCCAGGCTCTCAGAGGACACTGGAAGGGATACAGAGAAATAGTGCAAGGCGTGGTTACAGGAGGGGATTGGCATTTCCATGATTAACCTTGGGCTGAGTTTGGCCTCATTTTCCCAGCCAACCATTGCAAACTCCAGGTCAGTGTGTGAGCTGGCAGTGCTCCAACAGCCTCTGCTGAACCTCACACACCAAGTGTTGGGGGAGCCCCTACCTACAGTAACTGCTCCCTGTGGATACGGCAAGGATATGCTCAAGAGTGCCCTTGAGCTCGAGCCCTGGCAGCAGAGCTGGGCTTTGTCAGGCTCCCAGCCCTGCCTTGAGCCTCCAGGGCAGAAAAGCTTTTAACATTTGGCCTTTTTAGGTGAGGTCTGAAGGTGCACCAGAAAGTTGATATCCTCCCTTCCAACACATCGAGCCAGCTGAGGATCTGCTGAGTGACTGCAGCCAGGGGTAGAGTGGGTGGGAGGAGGAGGAGGGGAAGGAGGAAAATGGGGTTTTCAGCTATCACTTACCATTGGCTCAATGAAAAAAATATCATCAGAGAACAGCATGGGGTCTTGCTGCAACTTTGCCATCTCCCCCGGCAGCTTCAGGAGGGCAGCGTGATCTTCACAAGAGCCCTTCTCCTTTTCTGTTTCTCTCTCCTCTGGTAATTTTTCCAGCCACAGCTCTCTCCCTGTCCGCAGGAATCGATGCTGCCTGCAGCCACAAGAGAGACAAAGCCAGCAGATGGTTTAAGAAGCCACATATTTGCAAAGAGAATTGTGAGTGCAGGAGAGCAAAGCACTTGAGGAGGAGCAGCAGTGTGATAGATGAGTAATGAGATGATTTATTGAAAAGCAGGGTGCCCCAAGGCAGGGAATGATTGGCACCTGACTCCATTGATTCACAATGCTGAACAATTGCTTTATTAAACTATATTAGATTACATGATACTATACTATATTAAAGATACATACTATACGACAATGAACACTAATGAATACTAAAGAAAACTCATGACTCTCCAGACAGCCAGGACACAGCTTTTTCCAATTGGCCAAGGAAACAAAACAATCCTCACCAGAATCCAACTGACAAATCACTTCAGGTAAACAATCTTCCTAACACATTCCACATGAGTAGAAACAACAGAAGCAGCAAGTACAGGTAAGAATTGTTTTCTCTTCTCTCTGTGCTTCTCCAGAAAAAAAAACCCTGACAGGGAGAATTATGTCTCTCTGTTCAGAGAATGTGAATGCCACAATGATTGACTCTCACAGTTAACAGACTAATATCATGTGTAGAGGTTAAGAAAATTTTTTTTGCCCTGAGTTGTTATCGAGGGACAGCCAGGGTTGGGATATTTGGGAGGGTCGGCTCGTCACTACGGTGACATCTGACCTCCAATCAAGATTTGAGGAAGTAAACTCCACCACTGGACAGTGAAGAAGGAGTCAATGGAAAAAATTTTGGGAGGGGCTAAAGGGTTAAAAGGTGAAACCTCCATTGTGTGGGTGAGCACATGGTGGGGAAAATCCTTTGCTCCCAGCACCATAATATTTTCTCTGTTGGGTCTTCTGTCATCTTTTTGATAAGGTTTAATAAACCTTTCTAAACCTATGAAAAGGGAGTGGCTATTTCTCACAAGCAGCAGCTCCCCAGAAATGGCTGACCCCAAGCCATGGGGCTCCCAGATGGATCAGAGGATAGCTTGTTGTTCACTGGCCTGGCAGGTAGTTTTACTCCACACCTGCAAGCTCAGGAGAGGTTTCCAAAGCCAGTGTCCCTCAAGAGACCCTCCTGGCTCAAAGCCTCTGCCAAAATTGAGGGAGAATCCAACAGCCACTTCAAGTGGCTTTTCCTACCACTGAGCTGCTGGGGGAGGCAGATAAAGATCATGGAGCAGGACTTCCCTGGGAAGGGGAGACAAAGCTGGGTTGCAGCTACATGTTACCAGCACTGTGAAAAATGCATATTATAGGATTGGCTCTTTGCAAATATTAAAATGAATACTATATGTGTTATATTGGAAAGTTATGTTGTATTAATCCTTTTTTTGTAGTGCTATACTAATCTTTTTAAGTAGTGTGGTGAATATAGTTTTAGGCTAGAGAAACTATGTGATGTAAGATACTTTTTCTAACTAGCTCAAGGAGAGATAAAGCATCAAGACACCAAAAAACCCAAGAGAAGAATTGTTGCCTCCTTATCAGGGAGAACCAGACTTCGAGAGACCAAGATGATTGATTTACAAGATGAGGGAAAAAGTTGACAGTAACCAGAAAACACCCTTTGTTTGAAAGGAATGTTTGCATCATGTATTAAATATATGAATATGCAACAAGCTATTGATTTTTAAGAGTGAATCGTTTATTAGCCAAATGTGTTCTGTGGCAGAGCACCCAAGCGTCAGTAATTCTTTGCTTTTTTAGTGTCCCTTTATTGTACTAGCTCTAATTGTCCAAATTCTTATTACTCGAATTTTTATTACTATTTTTATAACTATTTTATTACCGTTAAACTTTTAACATTTTAAAACAAGTGATTGGCGTTTTTCACAAGCATCACTCTTTGTTCCTTCCATTTTGGACCTGCCCTGTTCCCTACTCTGCCTTTCACAAGAGCATCCCAGAGCACTTCCAAAGGAAATTGATGAATTCAGGCACCACACCCCTTCAGAGTGACATTCAAGGTTTTATATGCACGAATTCAGAGGCTCTGAGAGGGAAAGGGACTTTGTTGTGCAGGAGAGAGACAGCAAACTTCTGGAGACACCTTTTCATGATGCAGAGCTTTTTGGCTCCCATCCCAGTGCATGGTAGTAGAATGTCCTGAGAGGGAAAGAATCCTGCACTATCTCATCTCATTAAAAAGTCCTCTCTGCTCTGACATCTCAAAAGCTGCTCTGACAGCAGGACAGTGGCCTTGGAGCTACTAACATCCCTAGGACTGGAAATAAGGAAGAACAAAATGCCCTGGTGACAGTCTAGGACACAAACTAGCATGAAAACAGATGTAATTGGAAAAAAACACACAAAACCAAAACCAGGTTGAAGTTTACTTTGGGGAAACCTAGTTGCTGCTGAAGGGAAAGTGGATCACCTGGGGTCCAGGCTGAGGCAGGAAAATGGGAAAAACTGGAAATAAACAGCACAGGGAAGTAGCCAGAGAAGGTAATGGGATTTTCTTTTAACACACAGAGCTTGTATGGAAGTCAGACACTGTGTAAGGAGATCGAGAACAGCGGAAAACCAAGAAGCCCAGGGCACTAAAGGACCCTCTCACCAGCCATTCAGGGGAGCAAGGGTGGATCTCCTGGTCCTTTGCAGGCAATTGAAAATGGCTCTGGGGAGTGCAAGTGACCTGGCCCACAGCAAACAGGGGCTTGCCATGGCAGTTCTGGCCCAGCAGTTTTGGCCCAGCAGTTTTTCAGTTTTTGCATGGCTGAGCAGAAAGGCTGCAGCCACCCACTCTCCTTGTGTAATGGGTTGTGTCTTTTTGCTGGTTGCGAGGTGCTTTCATTATTTTTTTTCTTTCTTTCTTCTTTCTGCTTTTTTTTTTTTGTTCCCAGCTATGGTTCAAAACTGATGAAAAGCCACTGGTGCTGCTGCTGCCAGCAGGAGTGTACTAACTCAAAGAGAACCCCCCAGGAAGGATGCAGCTGTCCAGGCCCCAGGCTGCGGGGAGGGTCTGAGCCTGGTGCTAATATCAGAGGACAGTGCAAAAGACACCTGCGTGTGGTGTGAGCAGCTGAATGATCTGCTCTGTCCAGTGGCAGAGCTTAAGGAAGAAGTGGAAAGGCTGAGGAGCATTAGGGAGAGTGAAACAGAAATAAACTGGTGGAGTTACAGCCACTCAACCCTGAGAGAAGCTCAGCAGGAACTAGAGGAGCCCTGCCCTTCTTGAGATCAGGCAGAAGGAGGAGACCTAGGAGACGGTGGGGAATGGAAATGGGTCTCTGCTGGGGAGGTAATAAAATTGCATCCTGACCCCCATCACCTACCCAGATGCCCTGACAGAACAGGTATGAGGCCCTGGCTCCAGAGGGTCAGGCAGATGACACCAAAGAAAAAATTCTGTCTGGAGAGTCTCCCGATTGCACTTGGTCTGTCAGACAGATCACAGCCTCCAGTATTAAGAAGAAAAGAAGGGTAGTGGTAGTAGGTGACTGCCTTCTAAGGGGAACGGAGGGCCCTGGGTGTTGACTGGATCCATTCCACAGGGAAGTCTGCTGCCTCCCTGGGGTCCAGGTACTGGATATCACCATGAGATTCCCTAATGACTAAATGAACTTCATCTGTTCACCATGGTCTGGGGTACAGAGACTGTGAAATAACAGAGCTCTCAATATTTGGTGAAACAAGGAGGGACATCAACAAAACTTCCACTGGGGACTTCTGGAGGGCAGATTTGGCCTGTTCAAGAGACTGATTTGGAGAGTACCCTGGGCCTTAAAAACAAAGGGGTCCAGGAAGGATGGACATATTTCAAGAAAGAAGTCTGGAAGGCACAGGAACAGACTGTCCCTGTGGGTGGAAAGACAAGCTGATGCGGAAGACAACCAGCCTGGATGGGCAAGGAGCTTTTGAAGGAACCAGGGGGAAATATAAGGGTGCATCTCCTATGGAAAGAGGGTGAATTGTTTAAGGATGTCGCCAGGTCATGTAGGAAGAAGATCAGAGAGGCAAAAGTCCAATCAGAACTTGAGGAAATCCAGTCACTGCAACCAACCTTCCCTTCCCTTCCCTTCCCTTTCCCTTTCCCTTTCCCTTTCCCTTTCCCTTTCCCTTTCCCTTTCCCTTTCCCTTTCCCTTTCCCTTTCCCTTTCCCTTTCCCTTTCCCTTTCCCTTTCCCTTTCCCTTTCCCTTTCCCCTCCCCTCCCCTCGTTGGAGTATCAATGGAACTGGAATGTCAAGTGCTGAGCTCCTGAAGCCCAGGGACACACACCCTAGTGCCAGGCATGGTTTACTTGGCCTAAACCATTCAGAAGCACCAACACCCCCCTCAGGCCACACGTCAATTTCAGTCTTGGGCCATGTATCTCACTGAAATGCATCTTTCACACCAACCTCCTCTTCTCTTCAATCTCTCCTTTCTCAGTAGGAAAAGCCTTCCACTGGAAGTGGGCTGTGATGTTACTCCTGTTTTCAATCAACATTGTTTTGTGGCTTGACATGGTGATGAAAGTCTTCTCAAACTCCATGGAGTTTGTGCTCAACCCAGCATTGACATCTACAGCTTCTCCACGGAGCTTTGTGTGGATATTTTCTTCACCTGGAACAAAGCAAAGGGGAGACTTTGCTCAGCTCAGTTGCTGATGGAAGCACAAGGAACAGAGCAAACCACAGGTCACAGAAGAAAGTGTCACAGCTTTTAGCTGTGTTAGCAGTTCTGTGGATCTGTCCATTTATCACATCCTGACAGCTCTGTGTGCACACCGTGAGGGTGTCCTGGGCACCTCCTTAAACAGAATCACAGAATCCCAAGGTTGCAAGAGACATTCAAGATCATCGTGTCCAACCTGCTCTCTGACACCTCAACTAAACCCTGGCACCCAGTGCCACATCCAGTCTTTTTTTAACCACATCCAGTGATGGTGACTCCACCACCTCCCCGGGCAGACCATTCCAGTACTTTATCACTCTTTCCATGAAAAACTTTTTTTTAATATCCAACCTATATTTCCCTTGACACAGCTTGAGATGGTGACCTCTCGTTCTGCCAGTTGCTGCCTGGAGAAAGAGACCAACCCCACCTGACTACAACCACCCTTCAGGAAGTTGTAGAGAGTGATAAGGTCACCCCTGAGTCTCCTTTTCTCCAGGCTAAGTAAACCCAGCTCCCTCAGCCGTTCCTCACAGGGTTTGTGTTCCAGACCCCTCACCAGCCTCATTGCCCTCCTCTGGATGTGCTCCAGCATCTCAATGTCCTTCCTAAACTGAGGGGCCAGAACTGGACACAGCAGTCAGGGTTTGACCTCACCAGTGCCGAGTACAGGGGGAAAATGAGCTCTCTGCTCCTGGGAATGGCCACATCATTCCTGATCCAGGCCAGGAGCCATTGGCCTTCTTGGCCACCAGGGCACACTGCTGGCTTATGGCCAGCCAGCCGTGGACCAGCACCCCCAGGTCCCTTTCTGCCTGGGCACTGTCCAGCAACACCATCTCCAGGCTGTAACACTGCAGGGGTTACTGTGGCCAAAATGCAGGACTTGGCACTTATTAAACTTATTTTGTTAGACTCTGCCCATTCATCCAACTGTTCCAGGTCTCTCTGAAGAGCCATCCTACCTTCCAGCAGATCAACACACGCTCCCAGCTTAGTGTCATCTGTAAATTTACTAATGAAAGGCTTAATCCCCTCATCCACGTCATCAATAAAAAATGGAACAGAACTGGCCCCAGCACAGACCCCTGAGGGACACCACTGGTGACTGGCCACCAGCTGGATGCAGCACCTTATTTCTGAGTGTGTTTGTAGAGATTTGGCCCCAAGGTGACAGTATGCACAGTAAGATTTGTCAGATGTGCTCCAGTGACCCAGTGACATCACTGGGATTTCTGCATCCAAGTCCTTCAGGTGACAGGGTTGAGGAGCCCTGTTCAGTCCTGGCTCATCCCACAAGACTCCTGTCTCTCCTGATCCCTTGGATCCCTTGATGCTGACCAGCAAATATGCCTGGGGACATGTGGGCAGCAAAAGGAGGCCCAGAGGAACAAGTGACAACCCACGGCAGGAGGGGACAAAGGCAAGGAAACACAACCAGCCTGGCTCTGCAATTTGACAAACCACTACAAAATGAACACCAAGAAAATCATCTTCATCATCTCCCTGTCCAAACCCACAGCCACATCAGTCTTGAAATATATTATATTGTTCTGATCTCAAAAACCAAGCGGCAGCATTTCAAATTAAATTAAAAAGGGACAAAGGAAAGATTAATAAATTTAAGGAAAGATTAACACAGAGCAGCTTCTGTATGAAGACTGAATGAGATTTCTCAGTCTAGAAATCAAATGGGAAATAGATGTGAGAGGTTTGCAACAGCATGAACTGCCTGGGAAATGGGGACAAGGAAAATTTTGATTTGTCACCAAACAGGAACTTGAGGGCCTGAAAATGTTATTAGACAGAAACTAAATATATGTGTAGAGGGCAACATAGAAAAAGGGTCTGTGACAAGCCAGTAGAGAAGCAGCATACGGGACAGTGGTGTGCAAGAAATCCATTGCATTGGAGAGAGTCTGATGGAAACCTCACACCTCACCTACAGCACTGCCCAGGAATGAAATAAAACTTCACCCAGGCCTAGCCACACGGTAGTGGACAATCAGGGTTCCTCCTTCCTCCACTCAGCAACTCCCAGCAAAACAGGAGTCCAAAAACCTTAGCCCTGTTAGAGGGTGTCCTAGGGTGACGTAGGATGTTTGTATCCCCATTCGTGTGTGTTATTTCTGCTGAGGCTCTGCAGAGTGAAAGTTTTGCTTTGTGCCTCTTATCAGCCACTACCCCACAGCCGGCAGGACATACAGACAGTACATAGTGCTGTTTTTTGCTTTTTGCCCTGCTTTTCGCTTTGCTCTTGCTTCTGCTTTGCTTCTGCTTGCTCTTGCTTTCTGCTTCTTCTCATTAGTTAGTTTAGCTAAACAGTCCAAATTTCTTCCTGGACTGTTTCTCCTTTCCTTTTTGGATCTACCCGAACCTGCTCCAGACTGGGACCTGGGAAACACCGAGAGAGAGTTTGCACCCTGTGGCTGCAGCAGCTGCCCCAGTGCCAGAGGGACTGATAACAGAGCAAACACCCCAGGAGAGACTTTCTGAATTTGTCATCTTTTTCAGAGCGGTGAAAGAGTGGTGTCATCCAGTATTGTTCATTTTGTGTCCTGGGGGGTGCTGTGCCTGTTAAATAAACAGGTTCTTTCCACTTCTGAGGAATTCTTCCCGAACCAGTTGGGAGGAGGGGCCGTGTGGGTTTGCTTTCTGGAGGGGCCCCCTTTTTGGGGATTCTCTCCCAATTTTGCCCTAAACCAGGACAGAGGGGATCCACTTTATCAAGCCCCTAAATACCAAGGAGTTCTCAGTTCGCTTTGGGGTAAAGCTGAGCAGGGGAGGTACCTCTGGAGGGAATGGAGGGGGATGGGACAACAGGGAGTGATGGTGGAGAACTGTCCTGTGCCCCGTGCAGGGCCCAGCACTCACCTGTGCTGCAGCACACTGCCAGGGACCCACAGTGGTCACCGGTGGTCAGCGGGTGAAATCCCACTGTCACCTGCATGGTGTCACCAGCGTCCAGAATTCCTATGGCTGGCATCACGGAGAAAGGACTGCAACACAAAGAGAGGGATCAGGGCTCGGGGGGACACCTGGGCATGAGATTCCTTCTGTACTGCAGCTCACCTTAGCTCACTTGGTGTGAAAAATGCATATTATATTACTGGCTCTTCGTAAATATTAAAATGAATACTATATATCTTGTGTTGGGAAGTTATTTTGTATCACTGTATTAATCCTTTTTAAGTAGTGCGTTAAATGTAGTTTTAGGCTAGAACATAATACTAAAATAGAAACTATGTGATGTAAGATACTTTTTCTAACTAGCTCAAGAAATGGATAAGATAATCAAGAAATTATTCACACAGAGATAACAGCAACAGGATACCCACAATCCCAAGAGAAGAATTACTGCCTCCTTATCGGGAAGAACCAGACTTCATGGGGACTGAGACGACTGATTTACGAGATGAGGGGGGAAGTTGACAATAAACAGAAAAATCCCTAGTTTGAAAGGAATGTTTGCATTGTGTATGAGATATATGAATATGCAACAGGCTATTGCTTTTAAGGATTAATCCTTTGTTAGCAAAACCTGTTCTGTGGCAGAGCAGAACACCCAGATGTCCAATATTCTTTGCTTTTTTATTTTCCTGTTATTGTCCTAACTATGATTGTCCAAATTTTTATTGCTCAAATTTTTATTACTATTGTTATAACTATTTTTTTACTGTGAAACTTTTAAAATTTTAACACAAGTGATTGGCGTTTTTCACACTTGGGCAAGCAGGGAGCAAACCAACTACAGTCAGCAGAAGACAAGGCAGGGTCAGAAACAGCCACTGACCCACTTCTGAGGAGATCCAGCCCTCACAAAATGCTGTGGGATAAAATGACCTCACCTCCCCCATACTCTGCATCCTGCCCTCTGCAATGAGACTCAAGGGTCCCACTGCCAGCAATCCCATCAGAGAATGGTTTGTGAAAAGCACAGAGAGGGTTCAGAGCTATCTGCATGCACAACTATACACTGAGTAGCTCAGGAATTTCTCTTTTCCTGCTGCTTATAAAACTCATCTCAGGAGATGCAAATGTTAGGGCACTACCTGTCCTGGGATATTACAGCCTAGGAATCAGACAGGGAGAAGAACTTTTCCTTGAAGACCAAGGAATAATTACTGTTGAATTTGCAGTGTGGTTCTTTGGTTTATTTTACCCTGAAAACATCCTGATTTAGCCTAAAAAGGGCACATTTTATCAGCACTTCAATAAAAGTTCTAAGAAAAGGAGCAATCAAAACTCTGAAAGAGTGCAAATGCAGATTAGAGCAATATAGTGACATGGAAACCCAAAAGGAGGATGCCATTTGCAGTCTGAAGGATCCAATCCCAGCTAAATGAAGCACCATGAGCAGGAGCACACCAAGGAAGCAGACCAGAAGGTTTCTGTGTGTTTACCAGCAATGCACTGGGACTCTGGGGTGTCATCCAGGCTGGTAACTGTTGGCTTGGCCTACCAGACAAACTCTGTGCAATGTGTTGGAAATGCTTATGCAAATGTGTTGGTGCACTTTGGATTTAACAGGAGCAATTAGGATTGGTCACCAGGTGAACAGCTCTTGCCTGACAAACACAAGACTGTGCTTTAATGCTCAGGGACAGCTCAGAGGAAATGTGCTTCTGCCCAGCAGCTGCTGGGCTTTGTGCTCTTCTACAGCCCCACTGAGGAAACAAAAGTTCCTGGCCTTGGTGCTTTGCTGCTGGTCAATCTGTCACTTAAAAGTGTGTTCTGGGGACTTTCGTGATGAACCATCACACACAAAAATAAGGAGAACATCTGGCAAGCTGAACTTTGTTCATGTCAGCAGGGACAGCTGATGAACTTGCTTCAGGTTCAGCTCATTAAGGTCCTCTTGCTGCAATGATGGGCTGAGCTGTTCCCATTCCCACTGGTGAGAACATCACTGCTGGCTGATAGAGAAGCCTTGGGCCAGCAATGTTTATGTGCTGGACGTGAGGCTTTGGAGAGAGGGGAGGAAAGACAAGGCCCCAGCATCCCCAGAGCTCCTGCATCCGCCCCAGGGGTGATGCCAGGACTGCTGTAGCTCTCTGCTGGGGCTCAAGGGGATCAGTGCCTGCTGGGGGCAAGGCATAAGATTTTGTTCTTATTCTTCTGCCAGAAATTTCACTGGAACAGAGAAGCTGCCACTTAAGGGAATCCCTGGCCACACTTCATCACTGCCTCCATTCCATTCCATTCCATTCCATTCCATTCCATTCCATTCCATTCCATTCCATTCCATTCCATTCCATTCCATTCCATTCCCACCTCTGCCCCATGTTACATGCTCCTGCCCTCAGATGGCAGGATGGCAATAACACTCCTGGGGGTGACTTCAGGGGTTGCCTGAGAAAGAAGGTGTCTTCTTATTTTCAAATTATCAGGAGAAGAGGATCCAGCCAAGTTCAGGACTCAGTTTTCAGGACTGAAAAACTGAGTGCAATTCAGCCCCTGCCTCTCCTACATCCCACCCTGGGCTGTACCCACCAGACTCCTCTCTTCCTGCTGTAGCAGTCATCTCTCACACAGATCTGGCTCCCCAAAACCCAAGGACACAAGCTCTACTCCTCTGAATTTCAGCCAACATCACTAAGCTGCACCCTGAGCCCAGAGATAGAAGAGCTGTTAAGGACACATCCCTGACACTGTAATAACCAAATGAAAACCAGCGCCAAGAGACAAGGCAGGCAGGCTAAATTTTGGCCTTTTATCTGTTAAATGTGAGCTGTTCCTTAAGATAGCTCCCATCCTTTAGATCTGTCCTTTCAATGAATCACTACTGCACCCAACAGGCAAAAAAGATAAGGTATGGACAGGTTTTAAGAGGTTGTTTTCTTCTGCTTTTAAACTAGGTCCATTTGAATGTTTCTTTCCTTGTATGGCATCTAAAGGCAGGTCCAGATCTCCCAATGGCACCTTGCAATCCCCAGACACTGCTCTTGCTTTGAGCAGTGTGTTTGCTCAGATGATTTCCAGAGGTCCACTCTGGAAAAGTTATTGTACACTTTTATCTTCTAAATCAGCCCAATTGTTTTATACACATTCACTAAATGTCTCATATTTCCTACACACCTGTGCACGTACCTATGGGCATGTGGTATATTGAGAGGCATTGGAGGAACTCGACCTTCATCAAAGTTTCCAATGAAGAATTCATGATGTTTTGGCAAACATTTAACACAAACCAAAATGAAAAAATGGCGGAAACACAGGGACTTCAGAAAAAAAAAAGAAATCTCAATGAAAGGGGGCACAACCTTATTCAGAGATTTAAACCATCTGTTTGAAATTTTAAACTGGCTTTCAAAGGTTCATCATGGAGCAGAAGAGGGGACTGATGCCCCCAGCTGGCAAGGGAAATCAGAACAGCTTTAGTAGCAGGAACTGCACCGGCTGCCTGCAGCACAGCTCATGTTGGGCATCTCATGAGAGGAGCACTGGAAAGCCACGTGCCTGTGGCCTCCCAGAGAATGGGCCTATTTGGCTGACAGTGCTGAGTAAGCATTTCAGAAGCTGCTTGTGCTCAGGAGGGTGCAAGCCAGCTACCAACATGTTCCAGCAGCCTCCAGGAAAGCGGGGCCAGAGAAAGCTCAAAGGCTGCATCCTGCTCAGAAAAACAAAAGTGAGAGCAGATGCCATCCATCCTGCTCACTTCCAGCCAGGCTGCAGGGCTGCTCTGGCTCCTTTTGGTGCTCTTTCCCAGCCCTGTTATCACCCAAAGGTGTTTTGTGCAAGGACAGATCCTCACCTCTGGGTGCTCAGCCGGTAACGAGCTGCCTGGTTTCCGACATTGCGCACCAGCAGAGTCTTCTGGGTGCTGCACTTGACTGGACACTTGGAGAAGTCCAGCTGGTCAGGGAAGTCCAGGATAGCTCGGGCACCAATGGCCCGAATTGGCACAACTATCCTTTCCCTTTCAGTGACACAGACGAGCTCATGGGAATAATCCTGCAGGAAAAGAAACTGCCTCAGCACAGGACATTTAGTGCCATCCCCATGGCAGAACAAAAAACATTTCTTAGAACCCTTCAATGGCATCAATTTAGCTATTCCACCCCAAAATGAACACTAAGTTCTACTGATATGTCACATTTTAAAGGCACCAGTGTACTTTGCAAAACCTGTCTCAGTGGCATTAAGCTCTTTTGTCACTTGGGTCATCCAGAGAACTGCCCTAGGCCACCACAATTTTTACTCTAAATTTTAATGATGGTAAATAATTCCTAAGTCCCTTCTAAGGAACATGGAGCTAGGGAACACAGGACATTCCTGCTTAGATTTCTATATTCCCACTGCTTGAGAATAGGACAAAGTGTTAAACTGACTCTAAGCAGCAAAAAGAAGATGAGAAAACAGCTGCACCCAAAGCACTCCTGCACCTCTGGCCTGGTGCAGAAACATCACTTGGCTCAGAACTCCCCTCTAACTTTGCCTCTCCAACCAATTCAGAAGAAGAACAGTGCTAGGAGGCAGCAGGATGCTGTTGGAAAGGGCCTCTCTTTCTTTCCCTGCAAGGCTTCCTCCCTTCCACGCTATCTCCTAAACCCTTCTGTATGAATAAGCCTCCAGATGCCAGCACTGAGATCAGACTCACCAGGGCCTCAGCACTGGTGTTCAAACCTCCCCACAAAAGCACCTTTGGCATGGAAGGGCTGCCAGCTGATAGAGCAAGCACAGTTACAGGCATGAAGACAGAGCCACAGCAGTGTCACTGCCACGGGATCTGGGCTCACAGCTCTGCCTGCAGCTTGTACCTGCTCTACACGAGCTCCTTCAGGCAGGTGTCCAAGTCCCCTGCAGCTCAGCAACCTCCTGCTGACCAAGGGCACCCAGAGCCCCAGTGTGCCTGTGCCAGGCCGGGCTCACAGGCACAGCACATCCTCTGCCCTGGTCCTGCAGCTGTACCATGGTCAGCTGTGCTCTGGGACAGAACAGCTACAAGGCTGGAGAACAGAGGGTGTGAAAACGCACCATCTTTGCTCCAGCCCAGGGTGAGGCAGGGAAGCTGTTGCCAGTCAGGAAGGAAGGAAGCTTTCTGACTCTTTGTTCCTCTAGCATTTTCCATAATAATTAAATCCCTTCCACTGTACCTAGAGATGGCCGAACATCTATCAACAGCCCTCTGTCCTTTTCCATCCTGTTCCCTGTGCATCTTCCTTTGGGAATGCTCAGGAATGTGCAGGGAGGGGAAGCAGAGCCTGCCAGGCCTGGCTGCAGTGCCTGCCAGCACATGCCAAGGTGACTGGCTGCAGGCTGAATGCCCATGGACTGGAGCCAGGCTCACAGCATGGAATGGGCTGGACCTAGAGTGCAGGGAAAACAGTGGCTGTGGAGATCATTCTGTGCTTTGGCTCCTCCAGTCTCACCTTGTTCTTGTTGGGGGTGAAGCGGATGCGCACAAGGGCAGACGCACCCGGCGGCACAACACGGTACGCGTCGTTGGAGCACGTGAGCTGGAAGTAAGGGGAGCTCTCCATGGAGACCTTCACCACCTGAGGAAACTGCAGCAAAGACATGAAACAATGATTTTGCCACTTGTGGAAACAGGATGAGAGGAGAGCTGTCCATGCCCTGCTGACATCCCTCCTTGGCCCCTTTCCCAAAACACTTTCAGCTCTGCAGGCACAGGCACATCATTCACAAGGCTGAACTGGAATCCCTTCTGTCTGCCTCCAGCATTTTGGCCAGGGCCAGTAAGGCAGTGCCTGGTAGGAAGGAAGGGCCAAGCAGGTCAGCACCAGCAGGATGGAGACAGAGCACCTGAACCAAGTCACCTGCATATTCATCAAGGCCAAAAACCTGCTGGCTTCTGCCTGCACACAGCCATGCAGTTGTCATGTTCCAGAGGGGGAATGTGCTATCTGAAAGCAAACCAGCATTATTGTGGGGGAAGGAAGAAATTCCCTTCTAGCAGATCAGGTTGGGGTAGGGCAGTTCTGGGGATACAGTCAGGCAGGCAGACCAGCAAGACAGGAGACCAAACACTGTGGCCTTACTGGGAATAAAAGCAATCCTGAAAAGCAAAAGAGGGAACCCAGCAAGACAATCCCTAGAACAAGGAGATGGCAAAGAGAATTTAAATGGGCAGTAAAGCAGCAAGGAAGAATCATAAAACCATGAGAGCAATCTGCCAAAAACAGACAGGCTGTGACTATTGACTATGGGCTTCAAAGGCACTTTCTGCCTGGAGAAACATGACCAGCACTGACTGACAGTGTGGTTCCAGGATGAAAAGCCAATCTTGGCTCTCCAGGGCTTCTTGCTGCCTGTGCAGGCAAGCTGGGCTGCTGGGCATTCCTAACTCCAGCCAGCAGGCCAGGTTCTGCCCTCTGGCATTCACAGACACAGCAAACATGCATTTTCTAGCTCATTGATATCAATCCCTAAGCGCCAAAATGCTCTCCAAAAGTCTAAACCAATGATTTGGACTCCCTCCTGTCTCTTCCCACCAGCCCACTCTTGGCACAAGCCTCACTTGGGAAAATGTTTCCCTGACTGAAATTCCAATGGTCTCTCTTTTCCTCTTTACAGTGAAACACCACTGCTGATATTTTTCTACTTTCTTCCTCTCAACTCTCTTCGGAAACTGCAAAACAATCACAATTTCTTCAAGTGAAGGGGAAAACCTCCAGGAGCTCATGGCTTTGGTGTGCTGTGGTTCTCCAAAGGGAAAGCAGAGCACTGTGTTGCTTTTGGAAAAGCTGAGCAGAGCTGGATGAAGTGGCAGGAACCTGAAGTGGCACCTAAAAGCCTCCCACTACTTCTGCTACATCCGCCTGATTGCAGGGCTCTTTCAGAACACAGCTCCTGCAGTGCCAATGCTGTTAATGAAAAGTGATTCCAGCATAAAGTGGAGAAGACTCAGCCCCTGAGTTTGACTGTCAGCTGCACAAAGGGAGCCAAACTGGCTGAGAGAGGCAGAGGAGCTAAGATTAACCAAGGAGACACAGGATGTAGTACAGACTCAAGGCAAAGCCCGAGAGCAGGTAAGAACTGTACAGCCCTCAACATTCACACCAATCCAGAGCTTTCAAGAGAAGGCAACTCCTTTGGGATAGATACCATCAACACATGGCAAGAATCAGGGGAGAATTCCCAGCACAGGAAGATTTCCACCATCCTGCAGAACAAAGGTGCTGAGACATTTTCTTCTGCACGTGCTGCAGCAGAGAACTTGCCCTGCTGTACGCTCTGGGAATTACACTTCTCTCCCAGTGCAGTGTTAAAGCTCTGTGGAAACCCAGGGCACCGGGAGTATTTCTCTGTCTGCTCTGGGGTGTCCTGACCCGCAGGTGAGCACTGACTTTGACCCTCATTCATGGAGAAAGTTTCCTAGACTTCAAGATAGACTAGAATCCACAAAAGTGTGAAATAGATTAATTATAGAGAGCAGTGTAGGTGTATCACTTAGGTGAGAAATTTAGGTTTTGGGATTTTTAGTATGTCGTGGATGGAAGCAAGATGGAGGGCACAGGATGTCACCCCAAGTTTCTTCTTCATGCTTCTTCCTCCTTCTTCTTCATGGGTTTGGGTGATGTTTTGTAATTGGACAGAAAAGTCTGCATTGCATGCTTCCGGGAACCAGCTACTAGGTTAAAAGGGAAAATAATCTAGGTGTCCTTCCTTAATTGAATAGTTTAGACTTAAAAGACCTTGTAACAAGAGAGAGTTAGCCATTTTGTGCCTTGCTAATGAAAAGCTGCTGAACTCACAGTAGTGAGACTGTTTTACTGATAAAAATAGTAAAAACCTGAGGGTGAACATGAACTACCATCTCAAGTGCCTTCAATCCAGACCCAGAAAAACCAATAAAGCTCCACATCCCAGCTCTTACCTTGTACACATTGGTGAGAGACAGTACCATTTCAGAGACACCATGAGGGTCGAAGTTCTGAAATACCACCTCTGGTGGGGAAATCTGAAACAAGTTCTGCTTTGGGGGATCTGACGGCAGCTGGAGAGGCGAGAGAGAGCAGGGAGAGGTTCAGCTGCTGGGAGGAAGGTTCATGAAGGATCCCTTACACTGATCCCCAGTGAAGTACAGGCTCTGGGTGAGCACATCTGCCCAAGCCACACTGGGCAAACAGTGGCTCACCCACCTCTGCTCTGAGTGATCCAGAGCTGCTGGACCACACAGAGCAGGCTCAAGCCAAGCTGCTCTTCTGGCATGTATTTCTCTAGGTTTGCTTCTCCAGAATGCCAGGCAGCACTTACCCTAAGCACAGCCCTGTGCCCATGTGGTCACAGAGTGCTGGGGCACTGCCTGAGCACTCATGGAGTAAGTAAAACCCACAAATTTACATCAAACTCCATGGGAAAGATTTTGGGATGTCCTTTACTCTGAGACAGGGAAACCGAGGCCTGCACAACTGCACATCTCTTTTTTGATCTAGAATTAGGCATCAGTAAGAAGAGAACAGTACCAGAGGAGGTGTGAGAGATGAGGTGATATTTTGCTGAACCAAAAGGTTATCAAGTTAAAAAATGAAAGTTGGTTCTGTGGGTTGTTGTTTGGATTGTTTGGATTTGTTCAGGTTGGTTTGTTGGGTGTTGCTGTGAGCTGGGAGAAGGACAGGTTTGAAGACCTGACCAAAAAGAAGCAGGGCGAGAGGGGAGGGGACAGAAAAGCTGGTGATCTGAGAGAATGGAAGTTCCCAAGTACTCCTCCAAGGGGAAAGGGGACAGGGACAGCCCTGGCCAGGTATAAAGGGGATAGAAAGATTGCAATTTTCTCAGAGAGTGTGTTTGTTCATCTCCAGGGGGAGGGAGACACACCTGGCTCAGCTGCATCGTTACAAAATTTTCCTTTTGCTTCCATGATTTTGTCCCCTTTCATTGTATTTAAAAGTTAGTGTGTTTCTAACAGAAGGAAAGGCAAAAATAAAGTAACAGAGAAATTAGGAAAAAGACAAATGAGGTGAATGCTGAAAGAGGAAAAGGTTCACTTATTTTCTCAGCAACTTGGGTAAAAATAGAGTTGCTATCTCCTTTTTCCATGTGCTTTAAATGGGGGCTTTCTTGTAATTATTGCTATCTTGTAATTATTGCTATATTATTGATACCATTGTAGAGGCACGTCTGGAATGACACAACAGCAAATGCTTCTGGAGCAGAGACATTGCTTTGAGAAAACTCTCCCCTGCTTGTCTGCCTTCTCCAGCCATTCTGCTGTCACTGCAGAGACACAAGCACGTCTCCTGTGTGACTTCACGGCAGACACAGCCTGCTGAAGGGAGTGGCTGCAGCCCACTGTCCCTTAGTTGTGCCCTTCCCTGAGGTGTTCCCAATGCCCCTCTCCAGGGCAATCCTTAACCAGTGTGTTACATGTCTCTTGCTGCCAATTTCCTGCTCAACAGTGTGATAAATGAATGTGATTCGTGCTAACAATTGTAACTAAATTTTAGATATTGTAGAAAATATTTATTAAAAAGTAATAGAGGAAATGGAAATGTAATTAGGGTCACAAAACTGATGCTTTCAGGTGTTCATGAGAAAATAGGATGCAGGATGTAGTTTGAGATAAGTAACATCCCAAAATGCAATAGGCCTCGGGATAATTAAAGAACTGGCCTTGAAATGGACAAAATTAGAATGATTCCAGGTATCTATGACATAATAAGGCTTATTTTTGGAATATAATGCTGGCTTCTATAACACAAGACTTGAGGTGCATGTGCAAAGTGTGGAGTTGTTCAAAGGTTGTTCTCATCAAGTGACGATGAGGAGAAGCCTTCGTGGGAAGCGACCACCAAAAGCCAAAAGACCCCTTAGAAACAAGCAGAGCATGCACTGTGCAGTATAGTGGCATAGATTTCAAGAATTGAAAATGGGAGGAGATTTACAGAAAATTAGTGATGAAAATGTTTTAGCATACAGTATATAAGTTGTGTTTGGATTCTTTTATCTTTTGTATGGGATGCAGGGTGAGAAAACCCCCCCGTACCCTGACTGGTTTTGCTTATGCTTTATCCAAACCACTGCAAATTATTTTGTATCTGATTATATTTGATTGCATTATTTTATATAAAATTGTTGCTCAATTAAAAGTGCTGTTAAATTCTAATTTAGTGGTTTATTAAATTAGACATATAGGGACCTCATTCGTAACAACAGCCCACCTCGGTCACCTACCCGTTTGGACTGTGCTTTCTACTGAGCCAGTCATGCCAGAAAAGCAGCTTTAAACACACCTCTAAGTAGGCACTGATCCAGATAAAGCACATCCATTCCCCTCTGCCCAGGGCCAGTCCCCTGCACATCTGGCAGCCTGCAAAATCTAAAACCTTGTCAGGGTCCAACACATTGTTCCAGCCCAAAGCTTTGATGCAATTTGTTTTGTTAAATCTGAAGTAATTCCTGCAGGTCCTCGGCCTTCAAAGGCCAACACTGCCTCTCTAGAGGGAATCCTGTGACCCCGAGCATTTGATGGTGACCACACCAAAGCAAGAGGTGGCTCCTTCAGCAGGAGAATGGCAAATGGCAATTTTGTGCCTTTGTGTCCCTAGCCTTCCCCTCATTCTTTCAGCAATGGCAGCTACACCCCAGCAGCTTCAGCAGAGGTTATTTCTGTTGGCTTATGCAGACCAGGACTCCCAGTCCACCACTCCCAGCAGTTTGCAATGCCAGCAGGACCTGGACACTGAGGTATTTTGCTGGAGGCAAGTCTGTCACAAGCACACACCCTCTTCAAACTTCACATCAAACAGAAAGGAAAAGAGCAGGAAAAGGCTACCTTTGGACTAATCTCCCTCAGGTCTACACATGGGCCAATTCTGGGCAGAAAACTCCCCCCAGTGCTGGCCTTCTTCTTCATGTTGAGAAACTTCTCCCACAGGAACTTAGGGGGAAGCAGCTGAAAGGCAAAAATAAACCAGCTAGAGCCTCAGAGTTGTGCTTGTTCACAAAGGCTTTTCTTGAACAAGTGGCACTGGTGAACAATTTGTGATCACATAGTCTAGGACAGTCCTGGAAGCCCTGGAAGTTACTTGCTGAAATACTTAGCACCAATAAATTAATAATACAGAGCGCAAGACATACTCCAACCACATGGCTGTGTCCCATTAGCTTCTCCGTGATTTGATGGGACATGTTTGGGGATTTCTGTTCTTTGGGCATTTGTTTCCTCTTTAGTTTCATTGCATTGAGGCAGTGACAATTTCAGAGAGTGGGGAGGAGCTCTCAGAACTCGCCTAACTCCGTCCCTGCACAACACTGAGAACTCACAGCAAGGAGATATCACTGATGGCTGAGTCCGAGATACACAAGAAAGGAACGTTGTACCAAGACTGAGGAGCACAGGAATGTGTCCAAGTTTTAGTTCTCTCTGTTAAATAGCATTTGTTTTCTCTGTCTGGGCTCACAGACCGCTCCAGAGAAGAAAACAGAGGGATCTCCTTGACAGAGCCTCAGCAGTGGGGCATCTTCAGTCAAGTGAGCTCCAGACACCAAGGGGGCCACTTTGTGGCCCTGACTCTGGTGAGCAGGTAAGAACTGTACGGCCCTCAACATTCACACCAATCCAGAGCTTTCAAGAGAAGGCAACTCTTTTGGGATAGATACCATCAACACATGGCAAGAATCAGGGGAGACTTCCCAGCACGGGAAGATTTCCACCATCCTGCAGAACAAAGGTGCTGAGGCATTTTCTTCTGCACGTGCTGCAGCAGATAACTTGCTTTGCTGTACACTGTGTCTGCGGGGCTGGATCTGTGCCCACACAAGAGCTGAGAGAGAACAGCTGCTTTGGAACCTCTTCTAGCTGGGACCAGTTGTGGCTCTCAGGGCTTTGGGCAGAGTTTGAGCTTCCCCCCACCACATGCCCAGGTGCCCAAGGGCAGCTTGGTCAGAGCAGCACTGGTGAGTGTCCAGCCTGACAGAAGGAATTCCTGTGGCAAAGGGAAAGGGACAGAACACATGCTCAGGGCTTCAGCTGTACATTGGTTTCACTTGGCTCCGCTGGCGCAGCCAGGCAAGACCCTGAAACATCACACACTGTTCCCTACTTCACCAGGACAACCTTCACCAACAGGAACATGGCACAAAGAGCTGGGGAGAGGGTCTGCAGCTTCACAGCGCTGCTGGACAACAGGGGCAGGGAGAGCAGGGACACCAGGGGTGTTTGCAGCCTTAACACAGCCCAGTGAGTACTTACAGTAAATGACGTCAGTCTTTCCCTGGACAAAAGACGAGGTGTCGAGGTCTTCTCTGGGAATCCAGAAGCCATTTTGAAGAGAGGATCTCCCAGATGAGTGACAATGCCTCAACAAAACTGGAAGAAGCAATTACGGAACTCTGAAAATCCAGAACCCAATTCATGGCAGATTCAAGGGATATACTGGTGCTAAAAATTTTATATGATTTGAAAGTAGCTAAGTGCTTGTTTGGTGTGAGTAGCTAGTATTGTTGGGCCTCTGGTTGGACTTTATTTGAACTATATGGTTACCTTGTGCAATTCAAAGATGGATCATACTGAAAGCTGGAGCTAAAAATCTAAACATTAATAATAGTTACAACAGACAAAGCTGCAGCTTAAATATTACTTAAAATAGCTAGAGTGGACATCCTCTTCTTTAGGCTAAGGCACCCCTGCTGTCTCAGCTGCTCCTCACAGGACTTGGGAGAGACTGGAATGTTAAGGCTAATGGCTTAAATATTGTTATAAAGGACTTTCTGCCCATTTTGACAAAACTGTATAAAGCAGCTGGGACCACTGAAGCCCACCCCTCCCTGAAAATGCCTCCTGACTGGAACTTGGGACTGTGAGTTAAGCTGCCTAAGGGAACTTGAACCAAGACAAAGGTGACACTATTGACCTGTTATCTCAGGTCTGGAGAAAAGTAAACAAGACTGAGGAGAAAAACCTATCCACAACAAAGCCAAACCCAGCAGCTGTCCTGAAAATCAGCTCTGTCTGGGTTCAAGGTGGGCAAGTCATAGCCACAGACTCAACTGCTGAGGCCAGGTTTGCACACAAACCTCCCATCAAAGACCTCCACGGTGCCCCCAGACCCATTCCTGAGGCCTTGCACCAGATGACTGCAGGGCATGCAAAGTAACACAACAGATCTGAAAATCCACAGCCCAATTCACGGCAGACTCAAAGGTCAGACAGGTGCTAAAGATTTTATATTATTTGAAAGTAGCAATAGACAGACTCCAACTTGTCCCACCCCAGGGAGGTACCTGGGAGGTCCCACCTTGCCCAAATCTGCATGAATCCATTAGAGTCTTACGTTTTGTGAGACCTCACCACAGAGAAGACCAGAAGAGGATTTTATGGTACGCCAATGGGATCCATGGAATGGTGATATTTTTCACTTAATCTCTCTCTGTCACTCTGTTTCTCCCTCCTCTTCCCAACCCCCCATCCCTCTCCCCCGCTTCTTTTTCTATTCTTTTCTCTCTCTCTCTCTTCCTCACATTTACTGTTACATAAAATCCAGACTATTGACTTTGGCATATGGCCTTGTTTGCACCTCAATTCAGAGGCCTCTCCCTAATAACTTTAATAACCAGATGATAGCAACCCATTGAAACAGAACTCATTTACCTTTAGAGCAGGTTAAGCAATCACTTCAGGAAAAAAAAAAATGTATAGACTTACAAATGTATACACTTGCACTTACAAAATGCTGCATTTCTTCAGTGCAAAAAAAGCGCAATCAGTAGAGCATATATTGTTCATCCACTCAGCTCTGCATGCCACCAAACTGCTGCACCAGAAGACGGGCATTATCCCATCCTGTATTTCCCTTTGGCATTCTCGCTCAGAGTGCAGATGAGACAAAACCGAGAAGTTCAACTTTAGTCAATCTTTACCTTCAAAGGAAATTCAGGAACGTGCAGAAGCCAATGCTCTGCACGTTGATGAAATCTTCGCAGAAGCCAATGCTCTGCACGTTGATGAAATCTTCGCAGAGGCCAATGCTCTGCACGTGTAGGAATTCTCTGCGGAGACCAATGCTCCGCGAACAATTCACTTGGCAAATCGCCCAGCGAAGCCGCCTGCACGAGCCCAGGCTGCACACAACCAGCCAGGACCGCGTTCTCAGGCAACTGAGGCCGCGCCGCTGTCACAGACGGTGCCGCCGCGCTCGCGGTTACCAGGCAACCGCAGCACCCGGCAGCAGTCGCCGTTTCCCGGATCCTGCCCCTCCCGGCCCCGGACGCCCCCCCAAGATGCTGCCGGGGCTCGGGGGCTTCGTCTGCCTGGGCTGGGGCTCGGCCTCCTCTGTGGGAGAAGGTGAGGGGGGGGTCCCCTGGGGTCGTGTTCGCCCTGGGAGTTCGTGTGACTCCCCCATGTCCCGCCCAAAGCCGGCGCCACCCCCTTTTCCCGGAGTTACTGAGCCAACTCCTGCTCCCCCCTGGGGGTAGCTCCTGCTCTCCCCGGGGACATCCCTGAGCACTGGGACTCCCAGCATCTCCTTCTCCAGCTGCACCCCCTTCTCCTGCCCCAACACTCCCTGCACCCCCTTTCCCGGGTATCCTCCTCTTCCAGCCCCCGGACCCCTCGTTTCCATGAGCCCAGGGACCCCCGCACCCCATACCCGGCCTGCCCGGGGCACCTCTCCCCCAGGCCTCCCTTTGCCCTGCGACGGGTGACGTCACTGGCGACTCGGGCCGCCATTGGCGAGCATCAAAGAGCGGTGCCAATGGCGGGGCCGGAGGCGGCTGAGGGGGCGGGGCAGCAGCAGGGCACAGCGATGGCTCCAGCGCTGGGGCTGGGGGCGCTCCTGGGGCCCCGGGGGGCGGCGAGAGCTGAGGGGGCCCCCCGGCACCGGGACTCTCTGATCGCCCGTTCCGCAGCACCGAGGGGCCCCTGAACCCCCATTCCTTGGCGCCGCCATCCCCCCGCACCTCCATTCCCCGGGCATGGGTTCCACCCTGCACCCCTTTATCCGGCACCAACAACCCCCGCACCCCCTTCTTGGCCATCCCGCCTCTCCCAGCCCCAGAGCCCCCTTTTCCTTGTCCCAGAGACCCCCTGGACCCCTGTTCCTCCCTACGGGAATGTGGAGCAGCGGGATGGGGGTTCCTCTCCCCTCCTCACCATGCCGTGCTTCCCAGAGCCGGAATCGAGCGGGAATCTCGCCCTGGTGCTCCCTGTGTCTGTCAGCGCTGCCATCGGCCTTGTTCTCCTCATCGGATTCGGCGTCTGGAAGCTCCAATCCGGTTACCCCCAAACCCATCCTGGGGGTCACCGTGTTCTTCCCCCCTCCCAAGACTCCTGGGGGTCCCTCATGACCCACCCAGCCCCCCACCCAAACTCCTCCTGGATCACCCATAAACCGCATATGGGGATTCCTGGGAGTTCCCCTGTGTTCCTCCATTCCCAGGACTTTGGGGGTCCCCCCGACCTGTCCAGGACTCCTCACATTTCTTCCAGAACCCCCCTGTGATGGTGGGGGGGTGGGGCCTGAGTGCTGGTGCCCCCCTGCCTGCAGCAGATCCAGCGCTAAGGGGAGTTCCGGGAGTCCCTTAGCATTTGGGGTCCCCTGGGGGTTGGGGTGATCGCCTGGGCCCCCCAGGATCCCCCTGAACACGCTGATGCTGCCTGTGCTCAGTGAGGGGGCTCATACCTGGCACGGGGTCCCAGCTCTGTCACCAGCATCGCCAAGGTACCCCCAAAATCTCCCGGGAACCCCAAACCCCCTGGAACAACCCAACCTTCCTGGGACCCCCAAAACAATCCCTAGACCCTCCAAAAACATCTCAAGACCGCAAAACCCCGTACAGAACCCCCCAAACCCTCCCAGGACATCAAAATTCCCACAGGACGTCCCAACACCCCTCCAGACCCCACTGAGAAGGTTCATACCTGGCACGGGATCTCCATCTCTGTCACCAACAGGTACCCAAAAACAGCCTTGGGCGCTCCCTTCCATAACCTAATCCCCCCTTTTGGGACCCCTGAAAACCCCCCTTGGGAACTCCCAAAAGTCCACTGTGGCCCCCAAAACCCCCAGTATACACAAAACCCCCCCAGGAACCCTTCACAACAGTTTATACCCAGCACAGAGTCCCCATTGCCATTATCCGGGTACCCCCAAACTCTCCTGGAACTCCCAAAGCCCCCTGGGACCCCCAACCTTCCCAGGATCTCCAACCCCTCCCTGGGCTTCGCTGTCGGAATCAACGGGAGTACTGTTGCCCTTTTAAGGGGACTTCTAGTGGGACCCGACCAAAGTGGGGGCCCTGAGAGTGGTGATGGTAGAGAGAACCCCAAAAATCCACCCTGGAAGGCAAAATACCCCCTCAGGGGCTTGGAGTGGGGGCCCCATAGAAATGGCACTTAAAGCTGTCATGATCCCCCCTTGAAAGGGGCTTGTGTGGCTGTGGCCTCACAAATACCCTAAAATGGGGAGGAAAAAACACTCTTGAAGTGATGGGATCCCCCCCAAAAAAAACCTAAAGAGAGAAAAACTCCTCTTCAAAGGGGCCTGAAGACTCTTAAAGGGCCTCAATGACAGACAAGATCCCCTCCTCTGCTCGGGCCTCTCCGAGCTGGGAACTCTCCTGTTCGCTGCCCTCAGAGGAGCCCCTGAATCTGTCCAAACATGGGAACTTCGCTGTGTTGAGCCCAGATCCAGAGTCCTGACTCCTTCACAGGGGCAGGGAAACCCCCTCGCTCACTGCTGTGCATTGTCCCTGCTGAGGCTTAGACACTGGCAGGGCACATTTCTCTGCCTGCAGGATTCCTGCCTGACCCAAGCGCTGCACTAATGGCTCCAACATTGCTTTCCCACAAAACCAGGACAAGGCAAACTGTGTGTAGCTCATGGTATTTTAGAGTGTCTAAAACTCGCTAAGTCATTGATCTGAGAGGTGAGATGCATTTGGAATTCACGGCATGGAGAAGCAGTGCAAAATAGAAAAGGGGAGCATAGAAATAAATAGAGGAAAACATCTCAGATTGTTCCTTTCCATTTTCATGTCACTTCTGGAAGGCTGTTTCACTTTTCCAGGAATCTTCTCCACAGTGCTGTCTGCCCTTTTCATGAACCTTTCCTGGAGAACGAGGTGCAGCTTCTGTCACAAGATGTGCCCCCAACTGCAGCTTCTCTTGGCTTTCCACACCATGAGTGCAGCAGGACTTCTGCAGCAAAGCAAGACAAATGTTTGGATTACTTGACAACTTCTCCTTTCTTTTCCTTGTGGTCTGGGGAGTTGTGCCATTGCTGAGGTTTTCATTGTGCCCGTTCTAACCGAGGAAAACAGGAGGTTTTGTTGGGGACTTGCTGGGGAATGCAAGCCTGACTGAATGCAGAGAAAGAATCTCCAGGACTCTCTGGGAGCTCCCTGGGCTGGGCTCATGTCCTTTCAAGACTCAAAACATCCCTCTGGATTTCCAGAATGGCCAGAACCCTTGCGGGGGGTCTCAGAAACCCTGGCGCAGAGCCCAGAACACCTGTGGGCTTGATTATGACCCGTGGACCAAATTACCAGCCTTGTATGGAGACCAGCAAGCCACAGCAGTTTAAGTAGCATAAAAGTGAAATTATCACAGGGTGAAAAAATAGGTTTTGGGGGTTTTTGGAGTTGGGGTTTTGGGGGCAAGATGGAGGGATCTGGGCATGTCCAGCCTTTCTCCTTCTTCTTTTTTGCCTCCATTTTCTGCTCTGATGTTGGCACTTTTAGATTGGTTTAGAGTAGAAGCTCACTGTCTAATATAGGTGATAGGTATTGAAAAGTAATTGTAAACATTGTATACGTAGTTTTTAGTATAAAGAGATAACACCACCTTGGGGGCAGGCAGTGTGCCTGGAACTGTCCTGCTGGATGGACCTCATCAGGGCAGGAGAAACATTTTTATAGATAAGACGCAATAAACAACCTTGAGTCCGAGAACTGAAGAACTCCGATTCATTCTTCAAGTACGCGGGCTGGGAAATAGACTTTTCACACATCTCGGGGTCTTGGCGACCTGGACCCTCGAGACCATGGGACCCCTTGGTGCCACAAAGTGCCTTGGATCCTTCCGCCCTGCAGTGTCACAATGGTGCCTTGGTCCCCCAAGGCCCTGCAGTGGCGCAGTATATCCTTGGTTTCAGGAGCTCTCAAGTGCAATGATGCTCTCCTTGGTTCCACAGTGTCACAATGGCCTCTTGGTCCTAAGGGGCACCCCATTATCAAAATTGTTTCCTTCATTCAACAAGTACCTGCACTGTCCCAATGGCGTCTTGGTTATAGAAAGTGCCCCCATGTCACAGTGGTCTTTGTTGTTCCACGAGGCCCCAGAGAGTAACACTTGCCTCTTGGTTCTGTGCAGTGGCACTTGGTCTTGTTAAACCTCACCTGGCTGGATTTGGCCCCTGGATCCAGCCTGTCCAGGTGCCTGTGCAGAGCCCTCCTACCCTCCAGCAGATCCTACTCGCACCCAGTTTGGTGTCATCTGCAAATTTGATGATGGTGGACTCAATCCTCTCATCCCAGATCATCAATGCAAACATTGATATCCACGCTGGCTGGCTCTGATCCCTCGGCCATCCTGCAGGTGCCCTGTGATGGCACTCAAGGTGATCTGTTCCATCACCCTGCCAGGCACCGAGGTCAGGCTGACAGGCCTGGACTTCCCCAGCTCCTTCCTCCAGCTCCTCTTGGGGATGGGGTCACATTGGCACCTCCAGTCCCCTGAGACCTTCCCACTGAGCCAGGATTGATGATAAATGATGGCGCGCAGCTTGGGGAGCTCATCCACCAGCTCCCTCATGCTCCTAGGTTGGATCCCATACACCCGTGAGCATTGGAGTGGCTCTGCAGGTCACCAAGTCCTTCCTCCTGGATTACAGGGGGCTGTTCTGTTCCCTGTGCCCATCTACCAGCTCAGGAGAACACTTGTCCTGAGGACAAGCTGTCTTCTTGTTAAAAATTAAGACAAACAAGGTGTAAAGTAGGTTTGCCTTTTCTTTATCTTTAGTTACTTTAGTTCTCTGCATAGGAGCTGAGCTTGGGACCCCTTTATCTTTAGTTATATTCTCCACTGCATCCAATAAAGAATAGAGATTCTCCTTCTCCCTTCTCTTGCTAGAAATTTTTTTATAAAAAATGTTTGGATTTTTTTTTCAGAAGTCGCAGGCTAAGTTCCAATTGAGCTTTCATCTCTCTCATTTTCTTTCTGCATAGCCTAATGACATCCTTAAACACTTCATGAGTTGCCAGGCCTTTTTTCCTCTGAGTCCTCACAAAAGAGTTGCATGGGCAGCCAGGACAGTCATTTTCCTCACCCAGCCCATCTTTTGGCCCACTGGGATAGGCTGCTCCTTCCTCCTTAAGATTACTTTCTTGAAATGGGTTCATCCTTCCTGGACCTCTTCCATTTTAAGGGCTGTTTCCCTTAAAAAAAAAAATCAGTACCTGATTTTGGTACTCCCGAAATCAGAATCCCAGCTAGGCCAAAGTCTGCCCTTCCTAATTCCAGTGTAGAAGATTTGTTAGAGCCCTCCAGCACAGCCACACTGCCACCCAGCTTGGTGTCACCTGGGAACTGACTGAGGCTGCCCTCTATCCCCTTGTCCAGATCAGAGATTTAAAGAGATTTAAATGACCAGGCCCCAATCCTGAGCTCTGGGGACAGCCCTGGATGTGATTCCATTCCTCAACTGCTCTGACTGCCAGGACTTGGATGAAGGAAATGGTTGGGTGGGGGTAGGGACAAAGTCTGATTGATTGTCAGTCATGAAGGGTCTTGATTTTCATATCAATTCAGGCTGCATTCCGAGGTGCTGGGGGTCAATATCAATTGGACATTGCTGATCTCAATCTATGAACAGGGAAAGACAACTGAATAGGACACCACAATTCTCTCTTCATTGTTTTCAATACAGTAGATTCACATTGAATACACTTGTGAAATCTGTGTGATTAACCACAGAAAGATTGAAAACTTGAATTATTCCCAAGGGCTTGTCTTGTTTGAGTGCTTTGAACAAATGTTAATGAGCTTTTTTCACTGCATTTCTGAACTGAAGAGCCCAAGGAAGAGGAGGCCTGTGGAGTAGTAAAATTCATCAGCAACCTCCAAGTGGCTGAGGATTCATCCCCATCAGAGCAGCAATGAACAGAAATGGGCACAACTTTGTGGCTGCCCCAGCTTTGGCATGGGCCCTGGGCCTGGAGCAGGAGCAGCTCTTGAGAGCCCCAAGGCCAAGGCTCTTGAACCACCCTGGGCAGATGGGATGGCTGGAGGGGCTGCAGAGCTCCCAGCACCTCAGCCAGAGGGGAGCAGGACACCCAGAGAGCCTCCTTTGGCCTTGGCCAAGCACCTTCCCCCATGGCTGGGGCTGAGTCCCTTGGGAGCTACAGCTGCTGCTGTGCCCTTGCCAGGGGCTGAGGCCGTGGGGCCAATGCCCAGAGCAGCCTGGCCTGAGCAGAGCTGTGGGGCCAGAGCCGGCTGGGCTGGAGAGGAGGCTGCTCTGTGCCCTGGATGGCACAGACAGAGCAGGGACAGACGCCCAGGACATTTGTCACTGCCAGTCTCTGTCCCTAGCCCTTGGCAGCCCTGGGCAGCTGCTGAGGCCAGCTTTGCCCTGGGCTGAGTTTTGCTGTGGCCCAGCTCCATACTCCTGCTGGGCACAGGGCCTCTTCCTGGCCATGGCCAGCCCTGGCCAGCCTCTCTCCTGGCCCAGAGGCTGTCAGAGCCCGGGGCAGGGCTGTCTGTGCAGGCCCACAGGTGCCACGGGCTCTGCAGGAGCTGGGAGAGGCTGCCCAGCAGGGAGGCCATGGGGCACAGAGCCCCAAGGCTGCTGTGGCCACCACGGCACAGGGGCCATTCCCAGCTTCAATGCTCCTGGCCTGGGCTGGGCCTGCACAGGGGCTGGGCCACCATGGCTGGGCCAGCACAGGGCCACAAAGGGGCCACGCAGCCGCTGCCGGGGCTGACAGCAAGGCCAGGCACTGACAGGCAATTGCTGAGCATGGCCTGCACTGGGCAGGGCTGAGTGTGCCAAAGGCAGAGCTCAGCTACCCTTGGGGGCTGCAGGAACAGTCCAGAGCCCAAAGAGCCTCCATGGCTGTGCAGGAGACCAAGGCTGGAGGAGGGAAATGCAGGGCTGCTGTGGGATGGGGAGGGCATTGAATTCCAGCAGACACATCAGCTTGCAAGATGCCAGTCTCAGCCTGGCACCTGAGGGTTCTGGGGCCCTACAAGGAGAACTGCCTGTTCATGGGCACACAAGTGATGTCTGCCTGCAAAGGGGCACAGGTTTTAATACCTGTTAGTTTCATCATCTAAAACCAAATCTTTATTATCTGGGCCACTTGAGTACTTTGAAAAAACGGCAAAGTTTTCCCACCAGGAAGAGAAATTTCCTGGATCTACTGTTTTCTTCTACTGATGGCAGGAGAAGAAATATTGATCTTCCCCTCTACCTTTGCCACCAACATTCAGTGTAATATTTTATTCCCTTCTTCCTTCAGGTGTTTTCAGCTCCCCTGGTTAAATGGCCATGTCCAAGGACATCTCTTCATTTACAACAGCTGCGTCCATGTCCTTCCTGTTGCTCCCAGATTTTCTCCTGCAGCATTTCACTGGTCATTCCAATGCATCTCTCTTGAATTGCTTCATGCTTTGAGCTTTCAGAAGTTGAAATGTTTTCTTCCTCAGCATCTTAGGTGTATTTTTATCTTTTATACCACCCCGTCTTATGCCTTGGTCTAAAATCCCTCCTGAATGGCAATCCCATGGGGATGGTGGACATGTCAGATGCTGCTGGGATGTCAAAGTGTTAGCGTTCAGGAACACATAATCATGGGAAATGATTATATGCAGGTGTTTTTATTGATGAGCTCTGGGTGTCAGGGATACAAACCCAGATCTTACTCTGACATAAGTTTGGGATGAACATGTTTTTATAGTCTACTCTTATATAACTTTCATATTAAATAATAAACTTACATTGTTTTATAGTATACATAGATTTCAGCCAAGCATAGCCACCTTAGATTAGGCACATACAGTTTCTCATTGTTCTTCTTATGATTATACAATAATTATTTTAATTACTAAACAATCATCACATCTAGTAATTATACTACTTACGCAGGTAAAACACAAGGCTTAACATTTCAGAGTTTTATCTCAGCATTTTTCCAAGGCCCTACTATCATTATCCCCCCTTTGAAAGCATTTTCACTTCACTGTAGGTGTAGATGTTTTCACTTGATACAGTCCTTTACTTCTCAATTTATGCTTGATGTTCTTCAAATCCAGGGTTGATGTAAAAGTTGTCGTGGATGCTATCATGGGCTGGAGAGCCAGAAGATAGTGGGTGTGGATCTTGTGTCAGTTCCTTTATTATTTTCTGATTCCAGGACATTTTCTTCTGTATTTCTCTCCTTAAGATGCTGTAAACTAACCAAATTACTAAGAATACAATTAGTAAGATTATCACACTCTCAATGATAGATTTAATCCATGAACTCACATTCCACCGTAACCCTTTAAAGATTTTTCCTAACCAGCTTGTAGTCAAATTCTTTTGCTCTTCTTGTGCTTCATGCTCTATTTGTTTCAACTGCTTGATGTCATGTTCTACATCTGCAGTTCCATTTGGGATGTGAACGCAGCAATGATCAACTTGTCCCTTTAAAAATCCACATACTCCATGCTCCTTCAGGAGTAACAAATCTAAGGCTAATCCATTTTGCAAAGTCATTTTTGAGGTGGCTTGTAATTGTACGTTTAATTCTTTAAATCTTTCCCGGGTGACTCTTGCTAGTCTATCTACCTGACCTGTAAGTTTGTACAGCATCTCTCTACTCTGATAGTTTGCTATAGGACCAAACAAAGACTCTAGGGCCCACCCAAGTTTCACTCTACTAGAGGGCTCTTGCCAAGTGTCATCTGGATTTTCATTGTCTAGAACTTCTTGTCTTGCTCTTATCTGCAGAAGGTAATGTTTTCCATTAAATGGGAACTTTTTCAAAATTGGTCATAAGGTTGGGAGGCCCAAAGTAATTTCTTTTACTTTCTCATCTACAGGCAGATGTGTTGTCCAGGTACTATCGCTTGTTGCCTATACAAATTGTCCTGGACTTTTAATTGTACTCCTGGTACATCTTATAATCACTTTATAATTCATTTTTCCTTGTTTATGTTTGATCCCTCTGCAAGCACAACTAATCTGTAGGGCTATTGCCAGGGGTGGCATCTGTTTTATCTCTGCATCATCAGAAGTGCAGTCATAAGTTTTATTGCATGCCCACCAACTTACTTTGTTTGCCCACGTTCTGCTACTAGTGTCAGTGTATGTTACTGCTGGATCTGTTTCATTCTCGGAGCCTTCCCACTTAATACTCCAAGGGGTGTTTGCTATGTGTTGGAATTTTTGAAGTGTACTCACAGACCACACACTGTCTTAAGGCTCTAGCTGATCTTTCTGATCCTCGGCCTCACAGAGTGGTTTCTGTAACATTTTCTATGATCTTTTTATAGTGTGGCAAAGAGCATTGCCATTGTGTGATGCCTCCCAACTGTCCCATAGGGGTTTCTAGTATGCCATCACTTAGAATACAGTCTTTCTGGCTCATAGGTCTTACCCATGTTCCTATTTTCTATCAAGTTTCCTTGACCACCTGTCTTGACTTGGGTACCTGTTTGCATGTAATTGTTTTGTTCTTTTGTATTTCAAGTAATTTTGATGGTATGATTCCCCAATTTACTGGGTCTCCTGCTGCCTTTGGTATTGTCAGACAGGCAGTTATTCTGCTGGTGTTTTGTATTTTGGCATAAACTTTGACTTATCCAATCATTACATTCTCAGCTCGAACTGCATTAGAAATTTTTATCATCTGTGTTTCTGCCTCTCTCTTCATTCTAGAATGAAGAGTAGTTAGTTGATCTTTTTGCATCCCACATCCCAAAGACGTTAATGACCATAACATTAGCACAATTACTAATAGCATTCTCAAAGTAATTAAACACATCTTATCTGCATTCTTGGTTCCACAGTTTACACAGTCTGTGATCCAGGATGGAATTTCTTCACTCGGGTATAGTGAATCCAGGGGTCCACGCTGGCTGCTTTCACTGCTGTAAAAGTTGTCAGCAGTACCTGATAGGGTCCATTCCACTTTTCTTTTAGCAGTTCTTCGTTCCAGTTTTTAATGTACACCTCGTCTCCTGGAAGTATGTTATGAACTGGGTTCTCGAGAGTTATTGGTCTATTTCACACGAGGATGCTCCGGAGCCAAGCTAAAGTTTTCCCAAGAGACAGAACATAATTATACACGTCCTGCTTTCCTGTAACATGTACATTAGGGTTAGGCTCAGGAGATTCATATGGTTTCCCATACAATATCTCATAAGGACTGACTGACATCCCACTCCTAGGTTTTATCCTAATCTTCTCTACCTGTCCATTTGACTAGGGTCTCTGTGGAGAGTTTTGTGGAGACGTGGCTTGAAGAGAAGGGACATGATAAAATACAGCTGGTAAAGCAATAGGCCTTGAGCAAAAGGCCTTGGGCAAGGCCACAGTATCCTTGAGCGAGAAGTTATACGATAACAAGATGCAGAAGCAGGAACTAGCTAGGGGGGGAGAAAACACAGGCATCCTGAGTATGTGGCAACAAAGGCGGAGCTGACCTTTTGTAGTGAGCCAATAATGAGCTTTATTTTTGCAATATGTATGAGCCTTATTATCATTTTTATAAGAGCACGCATGTTAAATCAATAAACTGAGACTTGTTGATCATCATCGGATGTGCTTGTCTCCCGTCGACTCCATCAGGTCTCCACGGTGTGTGGAGGTCCCACGTTATCATCAGCAATCTACTTGCCTCTTTTACTACTGTAGCTTCGAAATGGGGCCCCCTATCTGATGATACCCCTAGGGGTACCCCAAACTTGGGAATAACTTCCTGTAGTAACCACTTAACTGTTTCTTTTGCTTGGTTTGTGTGACAGGGAAGGGCTTCTGGCCATCCAGAAAATGTGTCAACTCCTACTAACAGGTATTTGTATCCTCGAGTTCTTGGCAATTCTACAAAATCTACCTGCCAATAGTCTCCTGGCTCTATTCTTATCTGAATACTTCCTAGCTGTGCCTGTCACCTAGCCACTGGGTTGTTTTCAATCAGATAATTCATTCTGACATGACTGATTTTGCCATTGTTAACAACCGTACCAAAATAAACTCTGCTTTAGCAATTTTACCAATGCCTCTGCACCCCAATGACATTCGTTAGGTTTAATTTGTAGAACTTCTCTCATTATCAAGGGCGGGGTACCACTATTTGTCCTTGTGCAGTCAAATACCATCCTTCCGAGTTTTTGTGCATTTAGTAAACGTGCCAGTCTCTCATCTTCTACTGAATATCTTGGTTTTGGAGGAAGAATAAATTGGGATATATTGAGCTTTGAAGGTATCAATGCCATTGTTGTTTGCACCTCTCGAGCAACCTGTCGGGCTGCCCAGTCTGCCTTTTGAGTTCCTTCACAGATTTTGGAGTTTCCTGATTGGAGTGCTTTACAGTGTATAATTGCCACTTGCTCAGGTTTTTGTACTGCTTTTGTCAATTGTAGGACTGCATCTTGGTGTTTAATGTGCGTACCTTGAGAAGACAATAATCCCCTTTCTTTCCACGGTGCTCCGTGTACATGCACCACCCCAAAAGCATATTTTGAGTCAGTCCATATATTACTTTTTTCCCTTCACTTAATTCTAGTGCTCTGGTTAGAGCAACCAGTTCTGCCTTCTGGGCAGATGTATTTGGTGGTAATGTTTTTGCCTCCACTACTGTACTGACTGTTGTTACCGCAAATCCAGCGTATCTGGTTCCATTTTCCATGAAGCTGCTCCCATCTGTAAATAGCTCCCACTCCGGCTGCTCTAGCGGGACGTCTTTCAAGTCTTCTCTTGCTGAAGAGGTGTACTCTATTACCTCTACACAGTCGTGTTCCAATGGGCCTTCTTCAGTTGTGGTACCTAGGAACAAAACTGGATTCTAGGGTGACTGTTATCCCCATTTGTGTGTGTGTAGTTTATGCTGGGTGTTGTGTTCTGTGCCTTTAAGACTGGCAGAGTGAGGGTTTTGTTTTGGGCCTCTTATCAGCCACTTGGCGGGACATCCAGATAGCACCGGTGCATGTTGCTGCTTTTTTTCTTTTTGCCCTGCTTTTTGCCTTTTCTCTTGCTTCTGCTTCGCTTCTGCTTTGCTTGCTCTTGCTTTTTCCCCCCCTCTTCTCATTAGTTAATTTAGTTAAACAGTCCAAATTCCTTCCTGGACTGTCCCGTCCCGTCCCCCCCCACCCCGTTTGGACCTGCCGAACCTGCTCCGGACTGGGATTTGGAACACCAAGAGAGAGTTTACACCTTGTGGCTGCAGCAGCTGCCTCAGCGCTGGAGGGACTGATAACAGCGACCACCCCCAAGAGAGACTTTCTGAATTTGTCATCTTTTTCAGAGTGGTGAAAGAGTGGTGTCATCTGGTATTGTTCATTTTGTGTGCTGGGGGGTGCTGTGCTTTGTCAAATAGGTTCTTTCCACTTCTCTCCGAGGAAATCTTCCCGAACCGGTTGGGGGAGGGGCTGTGTGGGTTTGTTTTTTGGAGAAGCCCTTTTTGGGGATTCTCTCCCAAATTTGCTCTAAACCAGGACAAAAAGTTAGTTGTTTTTAATGTGACATCATCCTGCTCAGTCAGGACTACCTGGAATTTTATCATCCTGCTTGGAGATAGCCAATGGCCCCTCTTCTGTTCTAAGACAGTGGTTACCATGTGTGGTACATAAACATCTATGTGTTTTCCCATAGTAAGCTTCCTGGCTTCTTGTATCAGCATCACAGTGGAAAAGTAGCCCACCGGCCTTTTCCAGCTTCCCAGACGTTGGGTCAGGACTCCTAGTGCTAGGCATAGTCTTTCATGTACAGACAGCTGAAAATCTTTAGACAGATCAGGTAACCCTAATGCTGGAGCAGTTGTCAGTGCTTATTTTTAGTTTTTAGGAAGGCTTATTTCTGTGGCTTGCCCCAGGTGAATGGCTGCGTCTTCTGAGCTTCATACAGGGGTTTCGCAATCAGTCCATAGTCCATGATCCACAAGCGACACCATTCTGCCATCCCGAGGAAGACTTGCAGCTCATGTAAGTTCTGGGGCTCTGGAATAGCACAGATAGCTTGGATACGGTTAGTACCTAGTTTTCGTTGCCCTTGTGAAATTTCACATCCCAGGTAGATCACAGTCTGTTGGGCAATTTGTGCCTTTTCTCTGGATACTTTGTAACCTCCCATTCCCAGTGAATTTAAAATCTCAATGGTTATTTTTGTACAGGTTGCTTTTTCTTCTGTAGCTATTAGTATATCATTAACATACTGCAACAATAGGTATTGGTCTCTTGGTACTTGCCCATTTTCATTCTAAATCTCCAGCTCTTTTGCCAGTTGGTTTCTGAATAGGGTCAGCGAGTTCCTGTCCCTTGTCGTGTCCTGGTGAGTTGGGACTTTCTTCCGTTCCCTGGGTTTTCCCACTCAAAGGCAAACTGTTTCTTACTTTCTTTGTCAAGGGGAATGCAGAAAAAGGCATCTTTTAAATCAATTACAGTAAACCATTTATATATCTCTTTTTACGGATGTTAGCAATGCGTAGGGATTTGTTATCACTGGATAAATGTCCTTTGTTATTTTATTTATTGCTCTCAAATCCTGCACTAATCTATATTCACTATCTGGTTCCTTTACTGGAAATAATATGTCCTAACCTATTTTACAAATTCTGTGTCTAGTCAGCTGCTATATTCTCCCAACACCATTGCCCTGGTGACATTTTCCTGCCGTAACTGATTGCCCTGGTTAAATCTGTCTGGGCACTCTCGTTTCCAATGCCCTTCCCGCTTGGAATAAGCACATTGATTTAGGCTTAACCCTTGCATAACTGGTCCTCTACCACGACTACCTCCACCACGTCCCCCGAAACTTGGGGGACCTTTTCCTTGTACCACTGCCAAAGATTTTGCTGTGCCCCCCACCACCTTCTCTTTCGCGATTATTATACACCCTCCAGGCCAGCCCCAGGATTCTGAGTTTTCATAACTATTCTTACTACTTTTGCCACCTTACCAGGACCTTCTCTACAAGTTCCAGCTGACCGCCTCTAAATAATCAAATCTGCAGGAAAAAAAAAAAGGCACTTCTACAAACACTGGCCCCTCCACTCCCTCACCTTGTCACAAGGGAGCAATCACAGTCTGTTCTTGTCTGCCTCTGTCTTTTTCCTCCACCACCAGGGCAAACCCGGACCGGCTTCGGGTGGTTCTGCGGGCCACTGAGGTCGCTGATTCATTATCACCACCATCTTTTTCACCTGCATCCCTCTCCCTCCTTTCTATCACAGCCAGGCTTTGCCCAACTTCGGAGGAAGAGGAATCAAGTGTCGATGGGAGAGGAGGACAAAGAGAGAAAGGTGTACTAGAGGAGACAGGTTCAAGATCAGGTGAGGAAGGGGCAGGCAGTGGGATAGGGACAGATGAAGCAGGTGGGATGGGGTTAGGTTCTCTTAGTCTTATTGGAGCTACCTCTAAATCAATATCTGTATAATTTTCCCTAATCAACACCAAATGTTCTAGACAAAACTCCACACTTATCACTTGCAGACGCTCTAACCACCATTAATCTACATTCATCCCGCCATTCTGGCTTTCCCCGTAAATAGAAAAACAAATCAACATACGAAACCTCATCCATTGTTGGGTTTTTTGTTATTTTCTTTTTTCTTCTTCTTTTTTTTTTTTTTTTTTTTTTCTTACGAAACGACATTAACTGTGAAATACTTTTATAATGCAAAGTGCTGTATTTTGGCTAATTTTCACCATTCTCCAAGACATATTCTGGCCACCATGTATTACAATAATTAATCAGCTTAGCTTTACATAATTCTTCCCCAGAATTATCCTGTTTCCAATGTGCTAATAAGCACCCCGAAGGAGAAGTTTGTGGAATAGAGGCATTGCTGCCCAAAATTCCTTTGAGTTTCTCCATTCAAAATACCAAATGCCGGACCAGCAACGCTTTCGCGATTGTCTTACGGAATGGCGCCCAGGCAAGACCACAGGAATTCCTTAGCCCGACCAAGCGTAGCTTTTGCTGCGTCTTACTGGCAGGCACCCAAACCAAAATCAAAGCACCTTACCCCTCTCCCGGGGACGTTGTGAGCGGCAGAGGCGGTCGCGGCCGATGGGCTCCCCGAGAATCCCTCGGTGCCGGCTGGAGCGTGATCGAGTCGCGAACTCGCTCAGCAGCACTCCCAGGGTCCCATCTGGGTCGCCAAAATGTTAGCGTTCAGGAACACATAATCACGAGAAATGATTATCTGCAGGTGCTTTTATTGAAGAGCTCTGGGTGTCAGGGGTACAAACCCAAATCTGACTCTGACATAAGTTTGGGATGAACATGTTTTTATAGTCTACTGTTATATAATTTTCATGTTAATTATTAAACTTACATTGTTCTATAGTATACATAGATTTCAGCCAAGCATAGCCACCTCAGACTAGGAACATACAGTTTCTCATTGTTCTTCTTATGATTATACAATAATTATTTTTAATTACTAAACAATCATCACATCTAGTAATTATACTACTTACACAGGTAAAACACAAGGCTTAACATTTCAGAGTTTTATCTCAGCATTTTTCCAAGGCCCTACCATCAAAAGGAGCTGTGGGTAGGGTTTGGATGTCTATTAAATTTTATCATTTTCACATTTCTTACGTTGGCCAAGAAGAAAAACTTTTCTGTGCCTCTGAGTCTCAGCAGTTCCTGGTCCCTCAAAGGACACAAACCTGATGAGTTGTGGTTCCCACTCCAGTGGCTGCACTTGGACCTCTCTCCAAAGCCAGAGCAGAGCTCCCTTGTCCCAGAAAGTCCCTGGCACTGGAGGGATGAAGGAAACAGGGCAGGCTGTGGGGATCAGGGGCAGGGCAGAGACAGGGAAAAGAATGACTTTTGCATTTGATGGAGCTGTTCCTTCCCTAGGCTTTGTTGGCTGACAATAAATGAACAACCCTCTGGGTCTCAGGCAGCTCCTTCTGCAGAGTAAGCAGGTGGGAGTTGGAGCTAAGGAGCTGAAAGCTGCAGGTCCAGCCTGGGTGGAGGGAGCTCAGATTTGCACAAGGCTGCTCTTGGTGTCAGGGCTTGGATGGGGGAAATGGTGAGCTGGGGGCTGGGACAGAGTCTGACTGTCAGCCATGAAGGGTCTTGATTTTCATATCCATTCCAATGGCATGAGGAGGTACTTGGATTCAGTGTCAGTTGGAGATTGTACATATCCATGTATTAACAGGAAGAACAACCTAAGCAGGGACTAAAAAAAAAGGTTTTCTCACTGTCATTTTAAATATGATCTATTCAGTTTGAATATGCTTCAAGCCTCTAGAGCAGTTAAATTCAGCTGCAGCCCCCAAGATGCAGAGGATGTCAGCAGCCCTCACTGAGGCCATCCCTGCCCAGGCACAGTGGTGGAATGGGCAGACAAGGACACCGTCCCTGGAGCTGGGCAAGCAGAACTCAGAGGCACCAGTGGGAAATGGAGTGTGGAATGTGGCTTGGGAAAGCCCTGCCTGGACTGTGCCAAGCAGGACAGAGAAGCCCTGACTCCCATCCCCCAGACAATTCTCTCAACAAGACATTTATAAGGAATTACAATTATTTGTGTCCTCTGAGTTGGATGTACTGCAGAAATACCTACAAGAGATTCTCAGGAGCTCACAACAACCAGACAGCCTTTACTGCAAATATTAGAAAATCAGAGAAACTTTGGGAAAAGGTTTAATATGACAGTCAATCAACAAAAAACACTTCTCAAAGATTTACCTTGGCCCAGTCAACTTCAGTAACTCGAAGCCCATTCAATGTATTAGTTAAAATTTTCAAGGAAACAGAAAAAGAACAAGAAGACACGGAAAGAGAGAAAGACAAATAAGATACAGAGAAGCATCCACCCCTGGATTCCAGTGTTGTTCAGGTGGAAATTCCAAGAGGGAGATGGGTCAAGATATGTGCTTGCCTTGTGGTCAGCCTTAAAACCCCTTGGTCTTCCGGGGCCCTTCCCCCGGCCGGGACTTGGGGTCATTTGGCCACTCAGGAGCTGGGCTGGGGGCTCCAGAGGTGGGTGTGAGGCATTGCCTGGGGTGTGCCAGGGACTGGCAGACACTGCTGGGCTGAGATGGAGGTTCTGGGGGATTGGGGTTCTAGGGCAGGGCAGTGCTGGGGTCACAGGGCAGGGCAAGGCTGGACCTGCCCCTTACTCCCCACACATGGGAAATATTTCAAGACAACAATCTCCTCCAGTCTGTCACAACAGGCAATTTTGGAGAGGGAACTCAAATTTGGCCATGGGCACCTGGCCAAGGAGGACAGTTCTTTTCCATAGGAAGTAAAGCACGGAGGCCTCCCCAGGGTTTTGGGGACAGATGAGAGGTTACCCTTGTGAAACCACTGCCAGAAAGACTTGTCCTGGCACTATTGCTATGGGAACAATCCTTGGATATAAGAAAATTTGGTGGTGGAATCCAAGTTCTGTTCATGGGTACCTGGAGGAGAAGGACAGTTCTTTTCCATAGGAAGGAAAGCACGGAGCCCCAGTGTTTCAACAGCAGATGAGAAGAGACCCTCAACATGCCAAGGTCAGCTGGATCAGTCAGGTGGCCCACGGGAGGCCAAACCAGCCAGACCTGTTCTGTGTTCCCTTGGTTTTATGGGGCCCTGAGGTGCCACAAGGGTGCCTTGGTTCCATGGGATCCCACAGTGTCACAATGGCCCCCAGGTTCCTTAAGATTCTGCAGTGTCACAATGGACCATTTGGACCATGGGGATTTGTGGTGTCAGAGTGGTCTCCTTTGGCTTCACAGTGTCACAATGGACCATTGATTACAGGCAGCCTCTCTGTGTCACCCTGGAGTTTTGGTTCCATGAAGCCCTGCAGTGTCACAATAGTCCCCCTTGGTTCCTTAGTGTCACAATGGACCACAGATGACAGAAGGCCTCACAATTTCACAATGGCCCCTTGGTTCCATGCAGCCCTGCAGTGTCACAAAGGCCTCTTGCTTTCATGAGGACTCACAGTGTCACAATGGTCTCCTTGGTTCCATTGTGGCCTACAGTGTCAAAATGCTTTGCTTATTCCTTGGGGCCTCGTAGTGTCACAGTGGTCTCCATGATTGCATGTGTCCCCTCAGTGTCACAATGGCTCCCTGGTTCCATGAAGCTGTGAAATGTTTTAATGGTCTTTCTATGGTTCCATGGTCCCATGAGGCCTTGCAGAGTCACAATGGACCTTTAGTTCTGTGGGGTCTCACAGTGTTGCAATGGCCGCTTTGTTCCATGACACCCTAAAGTGCCATAATGGTCTCCACAGTTCCATGAAGACCCACAGTGTCACAATGGACCCTCGGTTTGATGGAGCCTCTCACTGTCACAATGATCCCTACATTCTATGGAGTCACACACCATCAGTACAGTCCCCTTGGTTCCATGAGACCCAGCAATGTCACAGTGATCTCTATGATTCCATGAGGCCCCACAGTGTCACAATGGTCCCTTGGTGTCACAAGGTCCCACAGTGTCACAATGGTCCCTTTGGTTCCATGGACCGCGTGCTGGTGCATTCTCCCCTCTCCTTCTCAGGCCATCCTGCCAGCTGAGAAATGCTCCTTGGGCCTTGGCCTTGGCTAACAGCCCTTGGGCTGAGCTCCTCTTGAGCTCCTCACAAACACTGTCTGCCCTGGGCGCTGCTGCTGCCCAACCAGCTCCTGGTTTCTTTAGGAGCTGCCCTGGGAGCTGTTTCTCTTCCCTCCATTAGAGCCAGATAGCTGGCTTCATGCAGGGTTCGTTTGCCCCCAGGCAGGCAGGCTAGAAAGGGCCAGATTGCTCAGTCCTTGGAGTCTGTCCGAATACCCAAGTCACTCTTAGCTGCAGGCAATCTTAGCAAGCCCAAGTGATATCAGCTCTTAGTGATCTCTGCTCTTTTTCTGGTTTCAGCTCTTTTGCTTGCTAAGGTGCCCTGGCTGGCTGTGGCTTCCTGGTCAAGCAGACACAAGAGAGGAGAAGGCAGCCTGGAGTTCCACAGCAATGGTTTTATTGGGAGGTCTATGAAGCAGACCTCCCATTTATTGGGAGCCGTCCAGCAACAGCTTTTCTAGCCAGAATGGGCTAAAACAGCCCCTTATAAAGGGCTAGAAGGGATCAGAAATTGTCCAATAGCAGGGGTTAAGGAGAAGTAACCTATGCGGTCACAGAGAGATAAGCTAGGGTCTGGAAGGTAGAAGAGAGGGGCTTCTGGCCTTTTCACTATGACTTGGCATTTTCTTATCTTTAGGCCTCTGTTCTCCACAGGGCCATCGCAGGCCCTTTGCCTGCTACAATTCCACTTTCTTTTTTTAGAAAAAAGACATTCCCTATAGTTCTTTTGAAACAGTGAACAAGGCACAAGAATATAGCTAGTACAATAACAGCTACAAGGAGAATCCACAACATTCCCTTAACCAAAGATGCAACCCATCCTGTTAATCCCCGTTGACTGAAAAGTTCATTGACCCAGTCTGGGTTTTTTTCTACTTTCTAGTCCTTCATGAGTTCTTTCAGTTTCTGGATGCTCGCGTGGATGAATTCCGAGCAAGAAGGGAGATTGAAGCAGCACATCCCTTCGAAGTCTTCACAACCGCGTCTGTGGGCAAGCAGCAGGAAGTCAATTGCAGCTCAGTTCTGGAGTGAAGCATGTCTTGTGGGTTCTTCTTCCTTTAAGTGATTGTTCAGGGCAGCAGATGTAGTGTTAGCTTGTTTACTGAGCCAGCACCCAAGGTGATTTATTTCACCAAGAGCTTTAGCTGCAGCTATCCATGGTAAGAATAGGGAGACAGCAATCTTTTTTGGTTTGTTCCAATTGTATAATTTGGGATCACAATTTTCATCAAATTCATTGTAGGACTTTTGTGGCATTTTAATTCACTTTCTTTTTTCCAATTATGTAACAGGGTGATATTTGGAGTGAGGGTAGAAAGTTCTCCAAGGGTACAGGGACCGCCCTGGAGTTGGGAGATGATCACAGCCCATACTCTGTCACCACAGATGAGAAACGTTCCCTTGGGTAATACTTTGGGGTGGAGAGAGGACAGAGAGATCATACGAGCCGTGTAATTACACCAATCGGGATAGTTATAGGCTTTGTTAAAGGGTGATATGTCTTTTCAGTATGTGTTTTTTGTCTGGTCAATTTCTGACTAATTATTTTTCAGACATCTAAAGTAAAATTTGACACAGATGTGGCCTTGGAGGACCCCAACAGGTCCAATTCTTGAGGTCCCTCTAGAGCATTGGGCAGCACTTTTGTCCACTAGTCCCAAGTATCTACCAGGTTGGGTCTCTTACCTGTGGTGTGGAGGAGCTCTGAGTTATAGACAGGCCAATCATCTGCTACAAAGGGAATCCCTACTAGGCATGTGGAAAGTGGGTTATCAATGCTTCCCATGGATAGGCACATGTTATCCTGTTTTAATGTCTTTGCTAAGGTTACCCAAACATTATGGCTAGGCTGTGGGCTAATCCAGCTGAAGGCATGTGGTATGGTGAAGAACATCCAGGCAGCAGTGAGGATAGGACCAACAGAGATATTTTCCATCTTTGGATGGGAATAGGGCTCCTGATAGGGAATATAAGCAAAATTTGTTATCTTTATGGTGGGAGGAGAGGGTTTACTCCCTTGTTCTTTTCTCTGTTCCTTCCCCACCTCCCCCTTTTCTTTTTATTTTTAATTTTCTAAGCTGAGGGAGAGGGATAAGAGCTCAAACCATGACATAGGGTTAAGGGGTTTTGAAAAATAGTTAGGGAAAGGGAATAAAAGGGTTTTTTGAGGTAGAAAAGGGGTAACAACACAGAATTCAGAGAACACTCTTGTGTTCAGCTATCTATGGTTTGATGCAGCAGAACGTTATTCAGCTTTCTATTTTGTTATCTGTCACGTGATGGGGCGGTCTGTTCTTCTGTTTGTGGGTATTTGGCTGTGTCTTTGTCTCCAGGCAGAACTGGTTTGGTTTTGAGGAGGTCTTGTGTTTGACTCAGGAGAATTTTTGTCACCATTTGTAGTGTTTGCTCTGCCTAGGTACGGTTTTATGTTTTTCCTGGGTACCATCTTGGACCAGAGGATAGTAGTATGCACACGTATCCTCTGCCCCAGGCAATCAACTGGAAAGGCCCAGAAATTCAGTGTGTTTCAGGGTCCATCACAGGCACAGGTCGTTTCTCAGTGAGCTTTGCTTGGGTGGTATTTGCAAAGTGGTGAAATATTGGTGGGTCAGGCTCTGATGCTGTACAGTTCAGGAAGTTGATGACATAGAGAGCCTTGCAAAGTCTTTGCACTGGAGATTTGATACTCATGTGTAAGTTGGTTCTGTTGGTTGAGGACCCTTTTGAGGGTTTGATGTGTCCTTTCCACGATGGATTGTCCTATGGGGTTTACAGGTATGCCTGTCTTGTGTGCTATTCCCCATTCACTGAAGAACTCCTTTAACTTACAGGAGATATAGGCAGGTCCATTATCTGTTTTGATCCCTTTTGGTACTCCTAGGGTGGCAAAGGCGAGGAGGAAGTGTTTTATTGTGTGCGGTGTAGTTTCTCCTGGATGTGATGCTGCAAATACTGCTCCTGAAAACATGTTGACCGATACATGCACGTATTTTAACCTTCCAAAAGGTGTGTAGTTGGTCACATCTGTCTGCCACAGCTGGCAGCTGTTCAGACCTCGAGTACTGACTCCCGCCCCCATAGATGGTATCTGATAGCTTTGACAGTTCGGACATGTAGCGACAATAGCTTTTGCTTGATCTTTTGAAAGTTTGAGCATTCTGATAAGGGCAGATATATTTTGATGAAAACATGCGTGTGACAGCTTTGCCTGGGCAAAGATGTAAGGAACATTAGCAGTTTCTACTGCCATGGCTAATGCATCAACTTTCCTCTTACCATCTGCAATGCATTGAGGAATTTTTGCAGATAGAGGAGTTTTTGCAGGACAATGGCCATATTCAGCCAATGCACAATCCAGCCTGCTTGGGATAATGGACAATGGACACGATCACAAACAAGAATGGACATCTTCAGAAATTGGGTGGGTATATCCTTGAAAAGATAGAAGAAGAAGAGTCATCTGGACTCAGCAAGTTTGTCGGTGAGCTTGGGAAAGTAAGAAAACAAGACAGTTCATGGGTGGGACAGAAAACCACAGCCAGCTGTGTGAAAAATTAGATGATCCAATCAGCATCCTATTTTAGACGCGTGAACAGTTAGGTCTAGCCAATCATGTATTAGCTCGAGACGCGTGGACAGTAGAGAATTATTATAAATATAGTCATTTTAGGGATAATAAATTTGGCTTCACTGGATCAAATGGGTTATAGTGTGATGTCCCTGAACCTCCGCATCCCGCACTGTTTTCCCCCCACATTTCTGGTGGAGACCGTGGGCAACCCTGAGAGGCACTCGAGGATGGCAATTTGGCTGCTGTGCAGAGGGTCGGAGACAGCCCTCAAGGAGCAGAGAAGCCGGTCGAAAGCATCTTCACTGCTCTGGTGAGAGGAAAAGGTTTCTGGAGCCCCAATCATAGATGTCCTGAATCTCGCCCTGATTAAGGTGAGCGGCCGGGGAGGAGATTGTGTCTGAACATGAAAGGGAAAGTGTTCAGAAACTCCGCCAACATATCCTCTCTAAGAGAGAAGATAAGTACGATGCTTCCAATTTGAAGGGACGATTACACTGGGCTTGGGAACATAATCTCATAGCAGGAGCACAGGGTGCTTTTGAGATTTTGACATGGGAAGACGTGGGGCGAAAGTTGTGGGACTTCATTGCATCCAGAGGGAATGAGGCAAAAGAGGTGTCTAAGTATGTTACTTTGTGGAAAATCATCATGGAATTTTTACAGGCCTTAAAGGCAGAGAGGAAAGCTGCTGCTGCAGCTTGTGCTGCCCTTGCCTCTGAGTCAGAGAAGCCACAGGCGTTCCCAGTAACTTCAGTTCCAGTAACTTCACTGTTTTCTACGACCTTAGATATTCCCCTGCGCAGCCCACAACCCCTCAGCTCAGGATCCATCATTACACCAACTGCTCCTCCAGCTCCTAGTGAGAATGAGGAAGCTGCTGCCTCTTTGGTAGAGTTAGTCTGCAGACCAAAGGACACTTGAAATCGGAGTGAAAAAAACCTCTTTCGTCTTGTTAGTCTGCAGAACAAAAGACAGTTGTACTCAGAGTGAGAAAACTGCTGATAACAGTAACTTAGAGACTAAACATGCTGTAAAGGATAAGGAAAGAGATGTTGTTATGAATAATACTTCCATTGAAGAGAATTTACTATCTTTAGTGGATAATTTGCAAAAATTGGTAATTGAACAAAAGGATTCGGTTGTCTCCAAAAGAGACTATTCTTTTCATAAAATGGATCTACCAATGATTGTGGGTTTGGGCAGGCAATCAGGAAAGCCCTTACCATCCTCTCATTTTGCCAGCATCTGAGCCGCTTAAATGAAATCCTCCCTCTCATGCCGTAAAGAATGTGGAATTGGAATTGGAATGTGACCCTGAAATAGAAGCAGCGCAGAAACGCAAGTGGCAGGGGGTTATTACAGAAGCAATTGTAGAAGGGACTTTTCCCACAAGTGATATACAGGCTTTTCCTGTAGTAACTAATGCTGCAGGTAGAGTTTGGGAACTTTTCGAGTGGAAGATTTTAGAGAGGTTAAGAAATGCAATCTCACAATTTGGTTTAAAATCCCAGCTAGCAACAGTCACTGCTGCAGTATATTTTTACCTCTAACACATTTATTCCAGCTGATGTGTATACCCTAATAAGGCTTTTAATGTCGCCCCACTAGCAGGTGATGTTCCATAAAAGCTGGGAGGAAAATGGTGCCCAGGAAGCAGCAAAACCTCAGGTGCAGGGCGATCCTCTGGATGGTTTAAGAGCACAACAGTTGCTTGGCAAAAGGCCCTGGGCTACTGCCACTGCCCAGGCTAGGAGCATTGATGAAGTTTTACAGATGAGTCAAAAATTAGCCCATCATTCTATCCGTGCACTTCCAGATGGGTTACACACTTGTACACAAATTCGACAAGGAGGGAATGAGGACTTGGATAAATTTGTGGACAGATTGCATGAAGCTATTTACGCTCATCCTGATTTTGATTCAGACCCAAATATGCAATTGTTTAATATGCTGGCTTTTGACAATGCTCATGATAAAACTGGGCACATTTTGGGTACACTAAAGAAGGGAGCTGATGTTAGAGAAATGCTGGAACTGATGGCTAGGACTGCAGAAAGGCAAAAAGAAGTCTATGTAGCAGCTGCAGTAAAGGGTGTGGTAAAACCACTGCTTTCTATACTGCAAAAGAAAGCAGAGGGAAAGAGCATGAAGTGCTTTGCATGTGGTAAAATCGGACATGTTAGGAGTCAGTGTCGCTTTGCAACTATGAAAACATTTTGTTCTATCTGCCAGAAAGATAACCACAATACTAAAGAAGGTCAGTTCCAGGCAAATGGCCTTGGCAATGTGCCCTCTCCGCACGTGCAGAAAGAAGTACGGAGAGCTGCCTGGAGAGCTCAGCCTCCCATGGTGGAGGAAGAGGAGGACTTCACTCTCTTAGATCGTCACCTTCTGGAAGTCCAGGACTGGATGTGGTAACCAGAGTAGATGTCACCATCACGGACTCTGCTGTACAACTGAGAGACACTAATGCAAAAGGACCCTTTGGGGATGGGCTTAGTGCTTTTCTGTTAGGGAGATCATCTGCCAGTGAAAAGGGATTGGATATAATCCCTGGGGTTATTGATGCAGATTATCAAGGGATTGTTAAAATTATGATTAGAACATTTTTCCCTCCTGTATCCATTCCCAAAGGTTCACAAATTGCTCAGCTTGTTCCTTTTAAGTCTTATGTTCCCCGTACAGGCAGCAAGGAGTGGGGAACAGGAAGCTTTGGTTCCACAGGTAACCCAGATGTATGATGGGCCATGGATATCACAAGAGGTAAACCAGACAAACAGGTAACCCTGACACATCCTAATGGTGATTCTATTACTAAGAAACTCATAATTGACACTGGAGCAGATGTAACCATCATTGCAAACACAATACAGCCAAAAGATTGGGCATTGGTCAATCTTACTTTAGGCTTTGCATGTGTTGGAGGGACTCAGGCAACTTAAATGAGCAGAGATGTAATTTACCTTTACTTTCCCAGATGGAGTGCATGCATCTACAAGGCCTTATGTCATGCAAACTCCTGGTACTTTACTAGGTTTGCTTGGCAGGGATCTGTTAAGACAGTTAAAAACGACCATTGTTACAGAGTCTTTTTAGCAGTGGCCACTGGGGGGCAGCCAATCCTCAAAATTACCCGGACCACTAGTGGAGTGGATTGATCAGTGTGGAATGATCAGTGGCTGCTGCCAAAGGAAAAGCTGCCCACAGTTCAACAATTAGTGCAAGAACAGCTTGAGGAAGGGCACATAAAACCACCCACTAGCCCTTAGAAGTACACTCCAATTTTTGCCATCCCGAAAAAGAGTGGGAAATGGAGGTTGCTACATGACTTACGTGCTCTTAATACAGTAATGCTAAGTATGGGTGCCTTGCAACACGGTCTTCCATCTCCTACTCTGATACCTGAATCATGGAATCTATTGATCATTGATCTCAAAGATTGTTTTTTCACCATTCCCTTATATCCAGAAGACACAGATAAGTTTGCTTTTTCTGTTCCATCTATCAATAAGGCAGAATCCTACAAAAGGTATGAATGGATTTGTTTGCCCCAAGGCATGTGAGACTCCCCTATGACTTGCCAAATTTATGTCAAAAAACCATGACAGGTTGGAAGATGGGGGGTTAAAAATTGCTCCTGATAAGGTGCAGCATTCTGCTCCTTGGAATTATCTTGGGTGGCAGACTGATCAGTCTGTAGTGAAACCACAGAAACTCACCATTACCACTAAAATTAAAACTGTACATCATGTTCAGAAGTTAGTTGGAGATATTCAATGGATTAGAACCATTTGTGGGATAACTAATGCAGGATTGAACCATTTACTAGGTAACCTAGTACCAGTTACTAGCTACTTCATCTCGGGCAGATGAATGCTGGACCTTGGGTAAGAGACAACAGCGGGCCTTGGATCACATTGCCACAAAGGTTGCTACATCACATGCACATTGTCTGATTGAGGATGTCCCAGTTCAACTGATCGTCACAAATCAGGGCAAGGAGGATGACTACTTTGCCAAGCATCCTTTCACCTTCATTTGTCAATGGGTTAAAACTCGGGCTAATCCTTTAGTTCTTTTGGAATGGGTGTTTTTACCTGTAAAACAGTCTAGAACTATTACCACTGGATTGGAAACTTTGGCTCATTTGATTATGAAGGTTTGAGGGAGAATTTTGGAAATCTATGGACATGAACTATATGCAATTGTAGTACCACTGGCTAACGGGTATCTTGAATGGGGAATTAGACATTCTGTTTCTTTTCAGATAGCTTTGGCTGGGTATGACGACAAAGTTCACAGCACTTACCCACGACTTTGGCTGTTATCTTTATTGGATCATCAGCGTCTGGAGGACAGACCCTGGAGGTCTGACTGTCCGCTATCTGGACAGACAGTGTTTACAGATGCAGGTAAAAGGTCAAAAAGGGCTGCCTGCACTTGGCAGCAAGACAAAGGGTGAAAAAAGCATGTCATTTTTGGAGAGGCAAAAGATACATTGCAGACATTAGAATTTAAAGCTGTGATTTGGGCTTTTGAAAATTGGTATAATGAGGCCATTAACATTGCTTCTGATTTGCTTTATGTAGTTGGCTGTGTCCAACACCTTGAAAGAGCAGCACTTAAAGAGGTGAGTAATAAGCATTTGTATTCCCTTTTAAGCCAATTGCTTAAAAACCTTAATCAACGACAGCAGGAATGCTTTATTACTCACAATCAAAATCATCAAGTTCTCCCTGGTCTGTCTGAAGTTAACGCTCGAGCTGATCGGTTGGTAGCCACTGTCTAGCCAATGCCAAACCCTGATAAATTGCTTGGCCTGCAATTCCTCAGAAAGCATTAGGAGGACCTTGCTATTTTGGGAAACCAACCCTGTTTGCCTCTAGCATTCAACAGATGCTTAACATCAGGCAGAAATTCCAAGGTCCAAAATGTAGTGTGCATTCATTAGGCTCAGGCTGTAAGGGTAATGTAGAATTGTGGAATAGGCCTTCGGTTATACTGGCCTCACCTTTTACACCAAGAGTAGCCTCATCACAGGCCCTTACACAATTAAAACCATTAGCTTGTTGGACAAGAAAACAAATTAACATTACATCTGCAATACTGAATGAGCTTTCCACTGATGTATGTAGCATATGCCACGCTGTGCTACAAGACAGGGCTGCTATAGATTTTTTGTTCTTAGCATAAGGACATGGATGGGAGGATTTTGAAGGGATGTGTTGCATGAAGCTCTCTGACCACTCTGAATCTATTCACAAGAAAGTGTCATTGCTTAGGGGGAAACCTGAAAAAGCTCACGGCTGTTGAGAATTCCTTTGACGAGTGGCTAAAATCCTGGGGAATACCAGGCTGGCTCAAGGACGTAGTCTGCTTTGGCATTATGATACTTTGTCATCTTTTTCAATTCTGCTTGTAGTGCCTTGCTTACTACGATGTGTGCAGAAACTAATTGAGCGTGATTATAAACCAGTCTGGCCTGTGCAAAAACAAAGCCGGGGAAATGTCATGGATTTTTTGCAGATAGAGGAGATTTTGCAGGACAATGGCCATATTCAGCCAATGCACAATCCAGCCTGCTTGGGATGATGGACAATGGACACGATCACAAACAAGAATGGACATCTTCAGAAATTGGGTGGGTATATCCTTGAAAAAGATAGAAGAAGAAGAGTCATCTGGACTCAGCAAGTTTGTCAGTGAGCTTGGGAAAGTAAGTAAACAAGACAGTTCATGGGTGGGACAGAAAACCACAGCCAGCTGCGTGAAAAATTAGATGATCCAATCAGCATCCTATTTTAGACGCGTGAAGAGTTAGGTCTAGCCAATCATGTATTAGCTCGAGACGCGTGGACAGTAGAGAATTATTATAAATATAGTCATTTTAGGGATAATAAATTTGGCTTCACTGGATCAAATGGGTTATAGTGTGATGTCCCTGAACCTCCGCATCCTGCACTGTTTTCCCCCCACATTTCTGGTGGAGACCGTGGGCAACCCTGAGAGGCACTCGAGGATGGCAATTTGGCTGCTGTGCAGAGGGTCGGAGACAGCCCTCAAGGAGCAGAGAAGCCGGTCGAAAGCATCCTCACTGCTCTGGTGAGAGGAAAAGTTTTCTGGAGCCTCAATCATAGATGTCCTGAATCTCACCCTGATTAAGGTGAGCGGCCGGGGAGGAGATTGTGTCTGAACATGAGAGGGAAAGTGTTCAGAAACTCCTCCAACATATCCTCACTAAGAGAGAAGATAAGTACGATGCTTCCAATTTGAAGGGACGATTACACTGGGCTTGGGAACATAATCTCATAGCAGGAGCACAGGGTGCTTTTGAGATTTTGACATGGGAAGACGTGGGGCGAAAGTTGTGGGACTTCATTGCATCCAGAGGGAATGAGGCAAAAGAGGTGTCTAAGTATGTTACTTTGTGGAAAATCATCATGGAATTTTTACAGGCCTTAAAGGCAGAGAGGAAAGCTGCTGCTGCAGCTTGTGCTGCCCTTTGCTCTGAGTCAGAGAAGCCACAGGCGTTCCCAGTAACTTCAGTTCCAGTAACTTCACTGGTTTCTACAACCTTAGATATTCCCCTGCGCAGCCCACAACCCCTCAGCTCAGGATCCATCATTACACCAACTGCTCCTCCAGCTCCTAGTGAGAATGAGGAAGCTGCTGCCTCTTTGGTAGAGTTAGTCTGCAGACCAAAGGACACTTGAAATCGGAGTGAAAAAAACCTCTTCCGTCTTGTTAGTCTGCAGAACAAAAGACAGTTGTACTCAGAGTGAGAAAACTGCTGATAACAGTAACTTAGAGACTAAACATGCTGTAAAGGATAAGGAAAGAGATGTTGTTATGAATAATACTTCCATTGAAGAGAATTTACGATCTTTAGTGGATAATTTGCAAAAATTGGTAATTGAACAAAAGGATTTGGTTGTCCCCAAAAGAGACTATTCTTTTCATAAAATGGATCTACCAATGATTGTGGGTTTGGGCAGACAATCAGGAAAGCCCTTACCACCCTCTCATTTTGCCAGCATCTGAGCCGGTTAAATGAAATCCTCCCTCTCATGCCGTAAAGAATGTGGAATTGGAATTGGAATGGGACCCTGAGATAGAAGCAGCGCAGAAACGCAAGTGGCAGGGGGTTATTACAGAAGCAATTGTAGAAGGGACTTTTCCCACAAGTGATATACAGGCTTTTCCTGTAGTAACTAATGCTGCAGGTAGAGTTTGGGAACTTTTCGAGTGGAAGATTTTAGAGAGGTTAAGAAATGCAATCTCACAATTTGGTTTAAAATCCCAGCTAGCAACAGTCACTGCTGCAGTATGTTTTTACCTCTAACACATTTATTCCAGCTGATGTGTATACCCTAATAAGGCTTTTAATGTCGCCCCACTAGCAGGTGATGTTCCATAAAAGCTGGGAGGAAAATGGTGCCCAGGAAGCAGCAAAACCTCAGGTGCAGGGCGATCCTCTGGATGGTTTAAGAGCACAACAGTTGCTTGGCAAAAGGCCCTGGGCTACTGCCACTGCCCAGGCTAGGAGCATTGATGAAGTTTTACAGATGAGTCAAAAATTAGCCCATCATTCTATCCGTGCACTTCCAGATGGGTTACACACTTGTACACAAATTCGACAAGGAGGGAATGAGGACTTGGATAAATTTGTGGACAGATTGCATGAAGCTATTTACGCTCATCCTGATTTTGATTCAGACCCAAATATGCAATTGTTTAATATGCTGGCTTTTGACAATGCTCATGATAAAACTGGGCACATTTTGGGTACACTAAAGAAGGGAGCTGATGTTAGAGAAATGCTGGAACTGATGGCTAGGACTGCAGAAAGGCAAAAAGAAGTCTATGTAGCAGCTGCAGTAAAGGGTGTGGTAAAACCACTGCTTTCTATACTGCAAAAGAAAGCAGAGGGAAAGAGCATGAAGTGCTTTGGATGTGGTAAAATCGGACATGTTAGGAGTCAGTGTCGCTTTGCAACTATGAAAACATTTTGTTCTATCTGCCAGAAAGATAACCACAATACTAAAGAAGGTCAGTTCCAGGCAAATGGCCTTGGCAATGTGCCCTCTCCGCACGTGCAGAAAGAAGTACGGAGAGCTGCCTGGAGAGCTCAGCCTCCCATGGTGGAGGAAGAGGAGGACTTCACTCTCTTAGATCGTCACCTTCTGGAAGTCCAGGACTGGATGTGGTAACCACAGTAGATGTCACCATCACGGACTCTGCTGTACAACTGAGAGACACTAATGCAAAAGGACCCTTTGGGGATGGGCTTAGTGCTTTTCTGTTAGGGAGATCATCTGCCAGTGAAAAGGGATTGGATATAATCCCTGGGGTTATTGATGCAGATTATCAAGGGATTGTTAAAATTATGATTAGAACATTTTTCCCTCCTGTATCCATTCCCAAAGGTTCACAAATTGCTCAGCTTGTTCCTTTTAAGTCTTATGTTCCCCGTACAGGCAGCAAGGAGTGGGGAACAGGAAGCTTTGGTTCCACAGGTAACCCAGATGTATGATGGGCCATGGATATCACAAGAGGTAAACCAGACAAACAGGTAACCCTGACACATCCTAATGGTGATTCTATTACTAAGAAACTCATAATTGACACTGGAGCAGATGTAACCATCATTGCAAACACAATACAGCCAAAAGATTGGGCATTGGTCAATCTTACTTTAGGCTTTGCATGTGTTGGAGGGACTCAGGCAACTTAAATGAGCAGAGATGTAATTTACCTTTACTTTCCCAGATGGAGTGCATGCATCTACAAGGCCTTATGTCATGCAAACTCCTGGTACTTTACTAGGTTTGCTTGGCAGGGATCTGTTAAGACAGTTAAAAACGACCATTGTTACAGAGTCTTTTTAGCAGCGGCCACTGGGGGGCAGCCAATCCTCAAAATTACCCGGACCACTAGTGGAGTGGATTGATCAGTGTGGCTTGATCAGTGGCCGCTGCCAAAGGAAAAGCTGCCCACAGTTCAACAATTAGTGCAAGAACAGCTTGAGGAAGGGCACATAAAACCACCCACTAGCCCTTAGAAGTACACTCCAATTTTTGCCATCCCGAAAAAGAGTGGGAAATGGAGGTTGCTACATGACTTACGTGCTCTTAATACAGTAATGCTAAGTATGGGTGCCTTGCAACACGGTCTTCCATCTCCTACTCTGATACCTGAATCATGGAATCTATTGATCATTGATCTCAAAGATTGTTTTTTCACCATTCCCTTATATCCAGAAGACACAGATAAGTTTGCTTTTTCTGTTCCATCTATCAATAAGGCAGAATCCTACAAAAGGTATGAATGGATTTGTTTGCCCCAAGGCATGTGAGACTCCCCTATGACTTGCCAAATTTATGTCAAAAAACCATGACAGGTTGGAAGATGGGGGGTTAAAAATTGCTCCTGATAAGGTGCAGCATTCTGCTCCTTGGAATTATCTTGGGTGGCAGACTGATCAGTCTGTAGTGAAACCACAGAAACTCACCATTACCACTAAAATTAAAACTGTACATCATGTTCAGAAGTTAGTTGGAGATATTCAATGGATTAGAACCATTTGTGGGATAACTAATGCAGGATTGAACCATTTACTAGGTAACCTAGTACCAGTTACTAGCTACTTCATCTCGGGCAGATGAATGCCGGACCCTGGATAAGAGAAAACAGCGGGCCTTGGATCACATTGCCACAAAGGTTGCTACATCACATGCACATTGTCTGATTGAGGATGTCCCAGTTCAACTGATCGTCACAAATCAGGGCAAGGAGGATGACTACTTTGCCAAGCATCCTTTCACCTTCATTTGTCAATGGGTTAAAACTCGGGCTAATCCTTTAGTTCTTTTGGAATGGGTGTTTTTACCTGTAAAACAGTCTAGAACTATTACCACTGGATTGGAAACTTTGGCTCATTTGATTATGAAGGTTTGAGGGAGAATTTTGGAAATCTATGGACATGAACTATATGCAATTGTAGTACCACTGGCTAACGGGTATCTTGAATGGGGAATTAGACATTCTGTTTCTTTTCAGATAGCTTTGGCTGGGTATGACGACAAAGTTCACAGCACTTACCCACGACTTTGGCTGTTATCTTTATTGGATCATCAGCGTCTGGAGGACAGACCCTGGAGGTCTGACTGTCCGCTATCTGGACAGACAGTGTTTACAGATGCAGGTAAAAGGTCAAAAAGGGCTGCCTGCACTTGGCAGCAAGACAAAGGGTGAAAAAAGCATGTCATTTTTGGAGAGGCAAAAGATACATTGCAGACATTAGAATTTAAAGCTGTGATTTGGGCTTTTGAAAATTGGTATAATGAGGCCATTAACATTGCTTCTGATTTGCTTTATGTAGTTGGCTGTGTCCAACACCTTGAAAGAGCAGCACTTAAAGAGGTGAGTAATAAGCATTTGTATTCCCTTTTAAGCCAATTGCTTAAAAACCTTAATCAACGACAGCAGGAATGCTTTATTACTCACAATCAAAATCATCAAGTTCTCCCTGGTCTGTCTGAAGTTAGTTAACGCTCGAGCTGATCGGTTGGTAGCCACTGTCTAGCCAATGCCAAACCCTGATAAATTGCTTGGCCTGCAATTCCTCAGAAAGCATTAGGAGGACCTTGCTATTTTGGGAAACCAACCCTGTTTGCCTCTAGCATTCAACAGATGCTTAACATCAGGCAGAAATTCCAAGGTCCAAAATGTAGTGTGCATTCATTAGGCTCAGGCTGTAAGGGTAATGTAGAATTGTGGAATAGGCCTTCGGTTATACTGGCCTCACCTTTTACACCAAGAGTAGCCTCATCACAGGCCCTTACACAATTAAAACCATTAGCTTGTTGGACAAGAAAACAAATTAACATTACATCTGCAATACTGAATGAGCTTTCCACTGATGTATGTAGCATATGCCACGCTGTGCTACAAGACAGGGCTGCTATAGATTTTTTGTTCTTAGCATAAAGACATGGATGGGAGGATTTTGAAGGGATGTGTTGCATGAAGCTCTCTGACCACTCTGAATCTATTCACAAGAAAGTGTCACTGCTTAGGGGGAAACCTGAAAAAGCTCACGGCTGTTGAGAATTCCTTTGACGAGTGGCTAAAATCCTGGGGAATACCAGGCTGGCTCAAGGACGTAGTCTGCTTTGGCATTATGATACTTTGTCATCTTTTTCAATTCTGCTTGTAGTGCCTTGCTTACTACGATGTGTGCAGAAACTAATTGAGCGTGATTATAAACCAGTCTGGCCTGTGCAAAAACAAAGCCGGGGAAATGTCATGGATTTTTTTGCAGATAGAGGAGATTTTGCAGGACAATGGCCATATTCAGCCAATGCACAATCCAGCCTGCTTGGGATGATGGACAATGGACACGATCACAAACAAGAATGGACATCTTCAGAAATTGGGTGGGTATATCCTTGAAAAAGATAGAAGAAGAAGAGTCATCTGGACTCAGCAAGTTTGTCAGTGAGCTTGGGAAAGTAAGTAAACAAGACAGTTCATGGGTGGGACAGAAAACCACAGCCAGCTGCGTGAAAAATTAGATGATCCAATCAGCATCCTATTTTAGACGCGTGAAGAGTTAGGTCTAACCAATCATGTATTAGCTCGAGACGCGTGGACAGTAGAGAATTATTATAAATATAGTCATTTTAGGGATAATAAATTTGGCTTCACTGGATCAAATGGGTTATAGTGTGATGTCCCTGAACCTCCGCATCCTGCACTGTTTTCCCCCCACATTTCTGGTGGAGACCGTGGGCAACCCTGAGAGGCACTCGAGGAAGGCAATTTGGCTGCTGTGCAGAGGGTCGGAGACAGCCCTCAAGGAGCAGAGAAGCCGGTCGAAAGCATCCTCACTGCTCTGGTGAGAGGAAAAGTTTTCTGGAGCCTCAATCATAGATGTCCTGAATCTCACCCTGATTAAGGTGAGCGGCCGGGGAGGAGATTGTGTCTGAACATGAGAGGGAAAGTGTTCAGAAACTCCTCCAACATATCCTCACTAAGAGAGAAGATAAGTACGATGCTTCCAATTTGAAGGGACGATTACACTGGGCTTGGGAACATAATCTCATAGCAGGAGCACAGGGTGCTTTTGAGATTTTGACATGGGAAGACGTGGGGCGAAAGTTGTGGGACTTCATTGCATCCAGAGGGAATGAGGCAAAAGAGGTGTCTAAGTATGTTACTTTGTGGAAAATCATCATGGAATTTTTACAGGCCTTAAAGGCAGAGAGGAAAGCTGCTGCTGCAGCTTGTGCTGCCCTTTGCTCTGAGTCAGAGAAGCCACAGGCGTTCCCAGTAACTTCAGTTCCAGTAACTTCACTGGTTTCTACAACCTTAGATATTCCCCTGCGCAGCCCACAACCCCTCAGCTCAGGATCCATCATTACACCAACTGCTCCTCCAGCTCCTACTGAGAATGAGGAAGCTGCTGCCTCTTTGGTAGAGTTAGTCTGCAGACCAAAGGACACTTGAAATCGGAGTGAAAAAAACCTCTTCCGTCTTGTTAGTCTGCAGAACAAAAGACAGTTGTACTCAGAGTGAGAAAACTGCTGATAACAGTAACTTAGAGACTAAACATGCTGTAAAGGATAAGGAAAGAGATGTTGTTATGAATAATACTTCCATTGAAGAGAATTTACGATCTTTAGTGGATAATTTGCAAAAGTTGGTAATTCAACAAAAGGATTTGGTTGTCCCCAAAAGAGACTATTCTTTTCATAAAATGGATCTACCAATGATTGTGGGTTTGGGCAGACAATCAGGAAAGCCCTTACCACCCTCTCATTTTGCCAGCATCTGAGCCGGTTAAATGAAATCCTCCCTCTCATGCCGTAAAGAATGTGGAATTGGAATTGGAATGGGACCCTGAGATAGAAGCAGCGCAGAAACGCAAGTGGCAGGGGCTTATTACAGAAGCAATTGTAGAAGGGACTTTTCCCACAAGTGATATACAGGCTTTTCCTGTAGTAACTAATGCTGCAGGTAGAGTTTGGGAACTTTTCGAGTGGAAGATTTTAGAGAGGTTAAGAAATGCAATCTCACAATTTGGTTTAAAATCCCAGCTAGCAACAGTCACTGCTGCAGTATGTTTTTACCTCTAACACATTTATTCCAGCTGGTGTGTATACCCTAATAAGGCTTTTAATGTCGCCCCACTAGCAGGTGATGTTCCATCAAAGCTGGGAGGAAAATGGTGCCCAGGAAGCAGCAAAACCTCAGGTGCAGGGCGATCCTCTGGATGGTTTAAGAGCACAACAGTTGCTTGGCAAAAGGCCCTGGGCTACTGCCACTGCCCAGGCTAGGAGCATTGATGAAGTTTTACAGATGAGTCAAAAATTAGCCCATCATTCTATCCGTGCACTTCCAGATGGGTTACACACTTGTACACAAATTCGACAAGGAGGGAATGAGGACTTGGATAAATTTGTGGACAGATTGCATGAAGCTATTTACGCTCATCCTGATTTTGATTCAGACCCAAATATGCAATTGTTTAATATGCTGGCTTTTGACAATGCTCATGATAAAACTGGGCACATTTTGGGTACACTAAAGAAGGGAGCTGATGTTAGAGAAATGCTGGAACTGATGGCTAGGACTGCAGAAAGGCAAAAAGAAGTCTATGTAGCAGCTGCAGTAAAGGGTGTGGTAAAACCACTGCTTTCTATACTGCAAAAGAAAGCAGAGGGAAAGAGCATGAAGTGCTTTGGATGTGGTAAAATCGGACATGTTAGGAGTCAGTGTCGCTTTGCAACTATGAAAACATTTTGTTCTATCTGCCAGAAAGATAACCACAATACTAAAGAAGGTCAGTTCCAGGCAAATGGCCTTGGCAATGTGCCCTCTCCGCACGTGCAGAAAGAAGTACGGAGAGCTGCCTGGAGAGCTCAGCCTCCCATGGTGGAGGAAGAGGAGGACTTCACTCTCTTAGATCGTCACCTTCTGGAAGTCCAGGACTGGATGTGGTAACCACAGTAGATGTCACCATCACGGACTCTGCTGTACAACTGAGAGACACTAATGCAAAAGGACCCTTTGGGGATGGGCTTAGTGCTTTTCTGTTAGGGAGATCATCTGCCAGTGAAAAGGGATTGGATATAATCCCTGGGGTTATTGATGCAGATGATCAAGGGATTGTTAAAATTATGATTAGAACATTTTTCCCTCCTGTATCCATTCCCAAAGGTTCACAAATTGCTCAGCTTGTTCCTTTTAAGTCTTATGTTCCCCGTACAGGCAGCAAGGAGTGGGGAACAGGAAGCTTTGGTTCCACAGGTAACCCAGATGTATGATGGGCCATGGATATCACAAGAGGTAAACCAGACAAACAGGTAAACCTGACACATCCTAATGGTGATTCTATTACCAAGAAACTCATAATTGACACTGGAGCAGATGTAACCATCATTGCAAACACAATACAGCCAAAAGATTGGGCATTGGTCAATCTTACTTTAGGCTTTGCATGTGTTGGAGGGACTCAGGCAACTTAAATGAGCAGAGATGTAATTTACCTTTACTTTCCCAGATGGAGTGCATGCATCTACAAGGCCTTATGTCATGCAAACTCCTGGTACTTTACTAGGTTTGCTTGGCAGGGATCTGTTAAGACAGTTAAAAACGACCACTGTTACAGAGTCTTTTTAGCAGCGGCCACTGGGGGGCAGCCAATCCTCAAAATTACCCGGACCACTAGTGGAGTGGATTGATCAGTGTGGAATGATCAGTGGCTGCTGCCAAAGGAAAAGCTGCCCACAGTTCAACAATTAGTGCAAGAACAGCTTGAGGAAGGGCACATAAAACCACCCACTAGCCCTTAGAAGTACACTCCAATTTTTGCCATCCCGAAAAAGAGTGGGAAATGGAGGTTGCTACATGACTTACGTGCTCTTAATACAGTAATGCTAAGTATGGGTGCCTTGCAACACGGTCTTCCATCTCCTACTCTGATACCTGAATCATGGAATCTATTGATCATTGATCTCAAAGATTGTTTTTTCACCATTCCCTTATATCCAGAAGACACAGATAAGTTTGCTTTTTCTGTTCCATCTATCAATAAGGCAGAATCCTACAAAAGGTATGAATGGATTTGTTTGCCCCAAGGCATGTGAGACTCCCCTATGACTTGCCAAATTTATGTCAAAAAACCATGACAGGTTGGAAGATGGGGGGTTAAAAATTGCTCCTGATAAGGTGCAGCATTCTGCTCCTTGGAATTATCTTGGGTGGCAGACTGATCAGTCTGTAGTGAAACCACAGAAACTCACCATTACCACTAAAATTAAAACTGTACATCATGTTCAGAAGTTAGTTGGAGATATTCAATGGATTAGAACCATTTGTGGGATAACTAATGCAGGATTGAACCATTTACTAGGTAACCTAGTACCAGTTACTAGCTACTTCATCTCGGGCAGATGAATGCTGGACCTTGGGTAAGAGACAACAGCGGGCCTTGGATCACATTGCCACAAAGGTTGCTACATCACATGCACATTGTCTGATTGAGGATGTCCCAGTTCAACTGATCGTCACAAATCAGGGCAAGGAGGATGACTACTTTGCCAAGCATCCTTTCACCTTCATTTGTCAATGGGTTAAAACTCGGGCTAATCCTTTAGTTCTTTTGGAATGGGTGTTTTTACCTGTAAAACAGTCTAGAACTATCACCACTGGATTGGAAACTTTGGCTCATTTGATTATGAAGGTTTGAGGGAGAATTTTGGAAATCTATGGACATGAACTATATGCAATTGTAGTACCACTGGCTAACGGGTATCTTGAATGGGGAATTAGACATTCTGTTTCTTTTCAGATAGCTTTGGCTGGGTATGACGACAAAGTTCACAGCACTTACCCACGACTTTGGCTGTTATCTTTATTGGATCATCAGCGTCTGGAGGACAAACCCTGGAGGTCTGACTGTCCGCTATCTGGACAGACAGTGTTTACAGATGCAGGTAAAAGGTCAAAAAGGGCTGCCTGCACTTGGCAGCAAGACAAAGGGTGAAAAAAGCATGTCATTTTTGGAGAGGCAAAAGATACATTGCAGACATTAGAATTTAAAGCTGTGATTTGGGCTTTTGAAAATTGGTATAATGAGGCCATTAACATTGCTTCTGATTTGCTTTATGTAGTTGGCTGTGTCCAACACCTTGAAAGAGCAGCACTTAAAGAGGTGAGTAATAAGCATTTGTATTCCCTTTTAAGCCGATTGCTTAAAAACCTTAATCTACGACAGCAGGAATGCTTTATAATTCATATTCGAAGTCATCAAGCTCTCCCTGGTCTGTATGAAGTTAATGCTCGATCTGATTTGTTGGTAGCCGTTGTCTGGCCAATGCCAAGCCCTGAGAATTTTCAGCAGGCTAAAACTTCCATGCCTTTCTACCTCAATATGCTAAAATGTTAGTTAAACAATTTGGTGTTCCCTTTACTGATGCTTATGGTATTGTGCAATCCTGTGCTGATTGTCAGCAAGATGGCATTGGTTTAGGCACTGGTGTTAACTCTAGGGGTACCCAACCCTTGCGATTATGGCAAATGGATGTAACTCATGCAGCAGAATTTGGTTGGAAGAAATTGGTATATTCTTGCATTGATACCTATTCTTGTGTTATATGGGCTACTCTCTTTGCAGGTGAGGCAGCACGTCATGTTGAGAAACATTTGTACAATTGTTTTGCCATGTTAGGTGTCCCCTCAGCAATTAAGACTGACAATGGTGCTGCCTACTGTTCCTCAAGATTCAAGCGTTTCTGTAATTTATGGGGTATTCAACATGACACTGGTATTCCTCACAATCCTACTGGTCAGGCAATTATTGAGCGTGCTCATCAAGCGTTCAAGGGCATGCTGCAGAAACAAAAAGGGGGAACCACAGAGTTATCCCCTGAGGAAAAAACAGCTAAAGCCGTCTTTGTGCTTAATTACCTTTGAAAAACAGGAGATAGGGAAGATCCACCTATTCTTCTGCATCATGCCCTCACATGTAATCTAAGTGAAAAATTGCCTGGTGGTATACAGGTCATGTTCAAAAGGCCAGAAACAGGGATGTGGGAAGGACTGGCTACAGTAAAACTAAGAGGCAGAGGTTATATGTGCTTACCTACAGATAAAGGCTTTCATTGGATCCCAGCCAAGTGGGTAAAGCCCTATCTGAAACCACTGTCATCAACCCATGCTGTGTCCAGAGGCACAGGGGAATTGGTGAAAACACTGACTCCAGATAGCCCTGAATCCACTTCTTCAACACCTGACAGCTGAACACCGATCAGAATATCTACCAACTTTGCTGGCGTTTGCTGACGGATTACTAGCAACTCCACATAGGCTTAACATACACAGGTTAGATGTAAACAGGTTTCATTTACCTTCACTTCCATCACAAGTTGGAAATCAGATAGAAAAGGCTTGTTACCTGAATGGTTGTGCATGCAAGCCATGGCCTAAAGTTCATTGTATAATGTGTAACTTTAAAACTAGGTGACAAGTTCATCAAGTACATAATTTAGCCTTGGTTTGAGAGAAAAAGCAAAAATGTAGGTCTATTAACCTAATATGAAATAAATGCTCTATCCACCTTTACACTCTTACTTAGAATGTAATGCTCTTCACTCTTAGAATAGCATAAGCTAAATTCTTAGGGCATAACTGGGAGAGATATCAGAGTTTTCTCCAGGATGTATCTTTGACAGAAACACATGAGCAGAGATTGTTACTGTGGGTGCAGTTTAGACTTGCTTTCATTGCTCTAGTAAACCAAATTGTACTAGGGAGCAAGATAATAGCTACTGAATGTGGAGTAGGAATAGCAATACCACAAATACATCACGTTAGTGAGTGGGAGTGGGAGCAGGCCAAAGTGTTTTGGGCAAAGCGCAGGCATGATCGCTGACAACAGCATCAATGGCAATAGTCTGGCAGATATTAACAATGTTGCTTAGTGCAGTGATTAAAGAAATGCAGTGATTACCGAAATGCAGGAAGTATTCAGTATAGAGAAGCAAGATACCATGTGGGTTCCATGGGCTAACAGAACAGGGCAAGAATCCTTCTGCTTATCACTAGCTACCCCTTCGGATCCATTTTGTACCTGTTTCATTGGAGTTCTCTTCAACTTCAATGGAAGAATTCAGAAAATGGACCAGAGCTCAAATTTATGGTAACTTAAGTAAGGCCTGGTCAAATTGCTGTACTAATCAAAATGGAATAATCACAGAAAATTGGTGTGCAAACCAAAAAATCCCTAGAAATCCTTTAGGAGCTCAGGCATGTACAATCACTCAAAATTTAAATACTACAGGCCAGGAACCACAGGAATTGGATATTCTGGGATCATTCCCAGGAAATTCTTGGTTGTTCTTTGAGTACTTCAAGGGCAAAGAGCTGATTAGGGAGAGGTCAGAAAAGCCCAGAGACGATAGCACTTGGTATCTCCTGTTTCTTCATGGTACTACAATACCACATCATACTGTATCAACTAGACGTGGTCTGTGCCCCTAAAACAAAAATCAGCAAGGATGTGACCTCCTGGAGTTTTTCTCATTTGTGGAGATAGAGCTTGGCCTGCAATTCCTCAGAAAGCATTAGGAGGACCTTGCTATTTTGGGAAACTGAGACTGTTAGTCCTCAGCATTCAACAAATGCTTAACATCAGGCACAAATTCCAACATTAAAAGTGTAGTGTGCATTCATTAGGCTCATGCTGTAAGGATAATGTAGAATTGTGGATTAGGCCTTCAGTTTTACTGGCATCACTTTTTACACCAGGCGTAGCTTCTTCACAGGCCCATACACAATCAAAGGGATTGGTTTGTTGGACAGGAAAACAAATTAACATTACATCTACAATACTGAATGAGCTTACCACTGATGTATGTAGCATATGCCACGCTGTGCTACAAGACAGGGCTGCTATAGACTTTTTGTTGCTAGCACAAGGACATGGGTGTGAGGATTTTGAAGGGATGTGTTGCATGAAGCTCTCTGACCACTCTGAATCTATTCACAAGAAACTGTCACTGCTTAGGGGGAAACCTGAAAAAGCTCACAGCTGTTGAGAATTCCTTTGACAAGTGGCTAAAATCCTGGGGAATACCAGGCTGGCTCAAGGACGTAGTCTGCTTTGGCATTATGATACTTTGTCATCTTTTTCAATTCTGCTTGTAGTGCCTTGCTTACTACGATGTGTGCAGAAACTAATTGAGCGTGATTATAAACCAGTCTGGCCTGTGCAAAAACAAAGCCGGGGAAATGTCATGGATTTTTTTGCAGATAGAGGAGTTTTTGCAGGACAATGGCCATATTCAGCCAATGCACAATCCAGCCTGCTTGGGATAATGGACAATGGACACGATCACAAACAAGAATGGACATCTTCAGAAATTGGGTGGATATATCCTTGAAAAGATAGAAGAAGAAGAGTCATCTGGACTCAGCAAGTTTGTCTGTGAGCTTGGGAAAGTAAGAAAACAAGACGGTTCATGGGTGGGACAGAAAACCACAGCCAGCTGCGTGAAAAATTAGATGATCCAATCAGCATCCTATTTTAGACGTGTGAAGAGTTAGGTCTAACCAATCATGTATTAGCTCGAGACGCGTGGACAGTAGAGAATTATTATAAATATAGTCATTTTAGGGATAATAAATTTGGCTTCACTGGATCAAATGGGTTATAGTGTGATGTCCCTGAACCTCTGCATCCTGCACTGTTTTCCCCCCACATTTCTGGTGGAGACCGTGGGCAACCCTGAGAGGCACTCGAGGATGGCAATTTGGCTGCTGTGCAGAGGGTCGGAGACAGCCCTCAAGGAGCAGAGAAGCCGGTCGAAAGCATCCTCACTGCTCTGGTGAGAGGAAAAGGTTTCTGGAGCCCCAATCCTAGATGTCCTGAATCTCACCCTGATTAAGGTGAGCGGCCGGGGAGGAGATTGTGTCTGAACATGAAAGGGAAAGTGTTCAGAAACTCCTCCAACATATCCTCTCTAAGAGAGAAGATAAGTACGATGCTTCCAATTTGAAGGGACGATTACACTGGGCTTGGGAACATACTCTCATAGCAGGAGCACAGGGTGCTTTTGAGATTTTGACATGGGAAGACGTGGGGCGAAAGTTGTGGGACTTCATTGCATCCAGAGGGAATGAGGCAAAAGAGGTGTCTAAGTATGTTACTTTGTGGAAAATCATCATGGAATTTTTACAGGCCTTAAAGGCAGAGAGGAAAGCTGCTGCTGCAGCTTGTGCTGCCCTTGCCTCTGAGTCAGAGAAGCCACAGGCGTTCTCAGTAACTTCAGTTCAGCCACTGGTTTCTACAACCTTAGATATTCCCCTGCGCAGCCCACAACCCCTCAGCTCAGGATCCATCATTACACCAACTGCTCCTCCAGCTCCTAGTGAGAATGAGGAAGCTGCTGCCTCTTTGGTAGAGTTAGTCTGCAGACCAAAGGACACTTGAAATCGCAGTGAAAAAACCTCTTCCATCTTGTTAGTCTGCAGAACAAAAGACAGTTATACTCAGAGTGAAAAAACTGCTGATAACAGTAACTTAGAGACTAAACATGCTGTAAAGGATAAGGAAAGAGATGTTGTTATGAATAATACTTCCATTGAAGAGAATTTACTATCTTTAGTGGATAATTTGCAAAAATTAGTAATTCAACAAAAGGATTTGGTTGTCCCCAAAAGAGACTATTCTTTTCATAAAATGGATCTACCAATGATTGTGGGTTTGGGCAGACAATCAGGAAAGCCCTTACCACCCTCTCATTTTGCCAGCATCTGAGCCGGTTAAATGAAATCCTCCCTCTCATGCCGTAAAGAATGTGGAATTGGAATTGGAATGGGACCCTGAGATAGAAGCAGCGCAGAAACGCAAGTGGCAGGGGGTTATTACAGAAGCAATTGTAGAAGGGACTTTTCCCACAAGTGATATACAGGCTTTTCCTGTAGTAACTACTGCTGCAGGTAGAGTTTGGGAACTTTTCGAGTGGAAGATTTTAGAGAGGTTAAGAATTGCAATCTCACAATTTGGTTTAAAATCCCAGATAGCAACAGTCACTGCTGCAGTATATTTTTACCTCTAACACATTTATTCCAGCTGATGTGTATACCCTAATAAGGCTTTTAATGTCGCCCCACTAGCAGGTGATGTTCCATCAAAGCTAGGAGGAAAATGGTGCCCAGGAAGCAGCAAAACCTCAGGTGCAGGGTGATCCTCTGGATGGTTTAAGAGCACAACAGTTGCTTGGCAAAAGGCCCTGGGCTACTGCCACTGCCCAGGCTAGGAGCATTGATGAAGTTTTACAGATGAGCCAAAAATTAGCCCATCACGCTATCCGTGCACTTCCAGATGGGTTACACACTTGTACACAAATTCGACAAGGAGGGAATGAGGACTTGGAAAAATTTGTGGACAGATTGCATGAAGCTATTTACGCTCATCCTGATTTCGATTCAGACCCAAATATGCAATTGTTTAATATGCTGGCTTTTGACAATGCTCACGATAAAACTGGGCACATTTTGGGTACACTAAAGAAGGGAGCTGATGTTAGAGAAATGCTGGAACTGATGGCTAGGACTGCAGAAAGGCAAAAAGAAGTCTATGTAGCAGCTGCAGTAAAGGGTGTGGTAAAACCACTGCTTTCTATACTGCAAAAGAAAGCAGAGGGAAAGAGCATGAAGTGCTTTGGATGTGGTAAAATCGGACATGTTAGGAGTCAGTGTCGCTTTGCAACTATGAAAACATTTTGTTCTATCTGCCAAAAAGATAACCACAATACTAAAGAAGGTCGGTTCCAGGCAAATGGCCTTGGCAATGTGCCCTCTCCGCACGTGCAGAAAGAAGTACGGAGAGCTGCCTGGAGAGCTCGGCCTCCCATGGTTGAGGAAGAGAAGGACTTCACTCTCTTAGATCGTCACCTTCTGGAAGTCCAGGACTGGATGTGGTAACCACAGTAGATGTCACCATCACAGACTCTGCTGTACAACTGAGAGACACTAATGCAAAAGGACCCTTTGGGGATGGGCTTAGTGCTTTTCTGTTAGGGAGATCATCTGCCAGTGAAAAGGGATTGGATATAATCCCTGGGGTTATTGATGCAGATGATCAAGGGATTGTTAAAATTATGATTAGAACATTTTTCCCTCCTGTATCCATTCCCAAAGGTTCACAAATTGCTCAGCTTGTTCCTTTTAAGTCTTATGTTCCCCGTACAGGCAGCAAGGAGTGGGGAACAGGAAGCTTTGGTTCCACAGGTAACCCAGATGTATGATGGGCCATGGATATCACAAGAGGTAAACCAGACAAACAGGTAACCCTGACACATCCTAATGGTGATTCCATTACTAAGAAACTCATAATTGACACTGGAGCAGATGTAACCATCATTGCAAACACAATACAGCCAAAAGATTGGGCATTGGTCAATCTTACTTTAGGCTTTGCAGGTATTGGAGGGACTCAGGCAACTTAAATGAGCAGAGATGTAATTTACCTTTACTTTCCCAGATGGAGTGAATGCATCTACAAGGCCTTATGTCATGCAAACTCCTGGTACTTTACTAGGTTTGCTTGGCAGGGATCTGTTAAGACAGTTAAAAACGACCACTGTTACAGAGTCTTTTTAGCAGCGGCCACTGGGGGGCAGCCAATCCTCAAAATTACCCGGACCATTAGTGGTGTGGATTGATCAGTGTGGATTGATCAGTGGCCGCTGCCAAAGGAAAAGCTGCCCACAGTTCAACAATTAGTGCAAGAACAGCTTGAGGAAGGGCACATAAAACCACCCACTAGCCCTTAGAAGTACACTCCAATTTTTGCCATCCCGAAAAAGAGTGGGAAATGGAGGTTGCTACATGACTTACGTGCTCTTAATACAGTAATGCTAAGTATGGGTGCCTTGCAACATGGTCTTCCATCTCCTACTATGATACCTGAATCATGGAATCTATTGGTCATTGATCTCAAAGATTGTTTTTTCACCATTCCCTAATATCCAGAAGACACAGATAAGTTTGCTTTTTCTGTTCCATCTATCAATAAGGCAGAATCTTACAAAAGGTATGAATGGATTTGTTTGCCCCAAGGCATGTGAGACTCCCCTATGACTTGCCAAATTTATGTCACTTGGGCATTAGAACCTGTTTGGCAGCAATTCCCTGAATATATCATCTATCACTACATGGATGATATATTAGTGGCTGGAAAACAATTAGACTCCGTAACTATTCTAAAAACCATGACGGGTTGGAAGACGGGGGGTTAAAAATTGCTCCTGATAAAGGTGCAGCATTCTGCTCCTTGGAATTATCTTGGGTGGCAGACTGATCAGCCTGTAGTGAAACCACAGAAACTCACCATTACCACGAAAATTAAAACTGTACATCATGTTCAGAAGTTAGTTGGAGATATTCAATGGATTAGAACCATTTGTGGGATAACTAATGCAGGATTGAACCATTTACTAGGTAACCTAGTACCAGTTACTAGCTACTTCATCTCGGGCAGATGAATGCCGGACCCTGGGTAAGAGACAACAGCGGGCCTTGGATCACATTGCCACAAAGGTTGCTACATCACATGCACATTGTCTGATTGAGGATGTCCCAGTTCAACTGATCGTCACAAATCAGGGCAAGGAGGATGACTACTTTGCCAAGCATCCTTTCACCTTCATTTGTCAATGGGTTAAAACTCGGGCTAATCCTTTAGTTCTTTTGGAATGGGTGTTTTTACCTGTAAAACAGTCTAGAACTATTACCACTGGATTGGAAATTTTTGCTCATTTGATTATGAAGGTTTGAGGGAGAATTTTGGAAATCTATGGACATGAACCATATGCAATTGTAGTACCACTGGCTAACTGGTATCTTGAATGGGAAATTAGGCATTCTGTTTCTTTTCAGATAGCTTTGGCTGGTTATGACGACAAAGTTCACAACACTTACCCACGACTTTGGGTGTTATCTTTTTTGCATCATCAGCGTCTGGAGGACAGACATTGGAGATCTGACTGTCCGCTATCTGGGCAGACAGTGTTTACAGATGCAGGTAAAAGGTCAAAAAGGGCTGCCTGTGCTTGGCAGCAAGACAAAGGGTGAAAAAAGCATGTCATTTTTGGAGAGGCAAAAGATACATTGCAGACATTAGAATTTAAAGCTGTCAATTGGGCTTTTGAAAATTGGTATAATGAGGCCATTAACATTGCTTCTGATTTGCTTTATGTAGTTGGCTGTGTCCAACACCTTGAAAGAGCAGCACTTAAAGAGGTGAGTAATAAGCATTTGTATTCCCTTTTAAGCCGATTGCTTAAAACCCTAAATCAACAACGGCAGGAATGCTTTATTATTCATATTCGAAGTCATCAAGCTCTCCCTGGTCTGTATGAAGTTAACACTCGAGCTGATCGGTTGGTAGCCATTGTCTGGCCAATGCCAAGCCCTGAGAATTTTCAGCAGGCTAAAACTTCCATGCCTTTCTTCCTCAATCTGCTAAAATGTTAGTTAAACAATTTGGTGTTCCCTTTACTGATGCTTATGGTATTGTGCAATCCTGTGCTGATTGTCAGCAAGATGGCATTGGTTTAGGCACTGGTGTTAACTCTAGGGGTACCCAACCCTTGCGATTATGGCAAATGGATGTAACTCATGCAGCAGAATTTGGTTGGAAAAAATTGGTATATTCTTGCATTGATACCTATTCTTGTGTTATATGGGCTACTCTCTTTGCAGGTGAGGCAGCACGTCATGTTGAGAAACATTCGTACAATTGTTTTGCCATGTTAGGTGTCCCCTCAGCAATTAAGACTGACAATGGTGCTGCCTACTGTTCCTCAAGATTCAAGCGTTTCTGTAATTTATGGGGTATTCAACATGACACTGGTATTCCTCACAATCCTACTGGTCAGGCAATTATTGAGCGTGCTCATCAGACGTTCAAGGGCATGCTGCAGAAACAAAAAGGGGGAACCACAGAGTTATCCCCTGAGGAAAAAACAGCTAAAGCCGTCTTTGTGCTTAATTACCTTAGAAAAACAGGAGATAGGGAAGATCCACCTATTCTTCTGCATCATGCCCTCACATGTAATCTAAGTGAAGAATTGCCTGGTGGTATTCAGGTCATGTTCAAAAGGCCAGAAACAGGGATGTGGGAAGGACCGGCTACAGTAAAACTAAGAGGCAGAGGTTATATGTGCTTACCTACAGATAAAGGCATTCATTGGATCCCAGCCAAGTGGGTAAAGCCCTATCTGAAACCACTGTCATCCACCCATGCTGTGTCCAGAGGCACAGGGGAATTGGTGAAAACACTGACTCCAGATAGCCCTGAATCCACTTCTTCAACACCTGACAGCTGAACACCGATCAGGATATCTACCAACTTTGCTGGCGTTTGCTGAGGGATTACTAGCAACTCCACATAGACTTAACATACACAGGTTAGATGTAAACAGGTTTCATTTACCTTCACTTCCATCACAAGTTGGAAATCAGATAGAAAAGGCTTGTTACCTGAATGGTTGCGCATGCAAGCCATGGCCTAAAGTTCATTGTATAATGTGTAACTTTAAAACTAGGTGACAAGTTCATCAAGTACATAATTTAGCCTTGGTTTGAGAGAAAAAGCAAAAATGTAGGTCTATTAACTTAATATGAAATAAATGCTCTATCCACCTTTACACTCTTACTTAGAATGTAATGCTCTTCACTCTTAGAATAGCATAAGCTAAATTCTTAGGGCATAACTGGGAGAGATATCAGAGTTTTCTCCAGGATGTATCTTTGATAGAAACACATGAGCAGAGATTGTTACTGTGGGTGCAGTTTAGACTTGCTTTCATTGCTCTAGTAAACCAAATTGTACTAGGGAGCAAGATAATAGCTACTGAATGTGGAGTGGGAATAGCAATACCGCAAATACATCACGTTAGTGAGTGGGAGTGGGAGCAGGCCAAAGCGTTTTGGGCAAAGCGCAGGCATGATCGCTGACAACAGCATCAATGGCAATAGTCTGGCAGATATTAACAATGTTGCTTAGTGCAGTGATTAAAGAAATGCAGGAAGTATTCAGTATAGAGAAGCAAGATACCATGTGGGTTCCATGGGCTAACAGAACAGGGCAAGAATCCTTCTGCTTATCACTAGCTACCCCTTCGGATCCATTTTGTACCTGTTTCATTGGAGTTCCCTTCAACTTCAATGGAAGAATTCAGAAAATGGACCAGAGCTCAAATTTATGGTAACTTAAGTAAGGCCTGGTCAAATTGCTGTACTAATCAAAATGGAATAATCACAGAAAATTGGTGTGCAAACCAAAAAATCCCTAGAAATCCTTTAGGAGCTCAGGCATGTACAATCACTCAAAATTTAAATACTACAGGCCAGGAACCACAGGAATTGGATATTCTGGGATCATTCCCAGGAAATTCTTGGTTGTTCTTTGAGTACTTCAAGGGCAAAGAGCTGATTAGGGAGAGGTCAGAAAAGCCCAGAGATGATAGCACTTGGTATCTCCTGTTTCTTCATGGTACTACAATACCACATCATACTGTATCAACTGGACGTGGTCTGTGCCCCTAAAACAAAAATCAGCAAGGATGTGACCTCCTGTAGTTTTTCTCATTTGTGGAGATAGAGCTTGGCCTGCAATTCCTCAGAAAGCATTAGGAGGACCTTACTATTTTGGGAAACTGACACTGTTAGTCCTCAGCATTCAACAAATGCTTAACATCAGGCACAAATTCCAACATTAAAAGTGTAGTGTGCATTCATTAGGCTCATGCTGTAAGGATAATGTAGAATTGTGGATTAGGCCTTCAGTTTTACTGGCATCACTTTTTACACCAGGCGTAGCTTCTTCACAGGCCCATACACAATCAAAGGGATTGGTTTGTTGGACAGGAAAACAAATTAACATTACATCTACAATACTGAATGAGCTTACCACTGATGTATGTAGCATATGCCACGCTGTGCTACAAGACAGGGCTACTATAGACTTTTTGTTGCTAGCACAAGGACATGGGTGTGAGGATTTTGAAGGGATGTGTTGCATGAATCTCTCTGTCCACTCTGAATCTATTCACAAGAAAGTGTCACTGCTTAGGTGGAAACCTGAAAAAGCTCACAGCTGTTGAGAATTCCTTTGACGAGTGGTTAAAATCCTGGGGAATACCAGGCTGGCTCAAGGACGTAGTCTGCTTTGGCATTATGATACTTTGTCATCTTTTTCAATTCTGCTTGTAGTGCCTTGCTTACTACGATGTGTGCAGAAACTAATTGACCGTGATTATAAACCAGTCTGGCCTGTGCAAAAACAAAGCCGGGGAAATGTCATGGATTTTTTTGCAGATAGAGGAGTTTTTGCAGGACAATGGCCATATTCAGCCAATGCACAATCCAGCCTGCTTGGGATAATGGGCAATGGACACAATCACAAACGAGAATGGACATCTTCAGAAATTGGGTGGGTATATCCTTGAAAAGATAGAAGAAGAAGAGTCATCTGGACTCAGCAAGTTTGTCTGTGAGCTTGGGAAAGTAAGTAAACAAGACAGTTCATGGGTGGGACAGAAAACCACAGCCAGCTGCGTGAAAAATTAGATGATCCAATCAGCATCCTATTTTAGACGCGTGAAGAGTTAGGTCTAGCCAATCATGTATTAGCTCGAGACGCGTGGACAGTAGAGAATTATTATAAATATAGTCATTTTAGGGATAATAAATTTGGCTTCACTGGATCAAATGGGTTATAGTGTGATGTCCCTGAACCTCCGCATCCTGCACTGTTTTCCCCCCACATTTCTGGTGGAGACCGTGGGCAACCCTGAGAGGCACTCGAGGATGGCAATTTGGCTGCTGTGCAGAGGGTCGGAGACAGCCCTCAAGGAGCAGAGAAGCCGGTCGAAAGTATCCTCGCTGCTCTGGTGAGAGGGAAAGTTTTCTGGAGCCCCAATCATAGATGTCCTGAATCTCGCCCTGATTAAGGTGAGCGGCCAGGGAGGAGATTGTGTCTGAACATGAAAGGGAAAGTTTTCAGAAACTCCTCCAACATATCCTCTCTAAGAGAGAAGATAAGTACGATGCTTCCAATTTGAAGGGACGATTACACTGGGCTTGGGAACATAATCTCATAGCAGGAGCACAGGGTGCTTTTGAGATTTTGACATGGGAAGACGTGGGGCGAAAGTTGTGGGACTTCATTGCATCCAGAGGGAATGAGGCAAAAGAGGTGTCTAAGTATGTTACTTTGTGGAAAATCATCATGGAATTTTTACAGGCCTTAAAGGCAGAGAGGAAAGCTGCTGCTGCAGCTTGTGCTGCCCTTGCCTCTGAGTCAGAGAAGCCACAGGCGTTCCCAGTAACTTCAGTTCAGCCACTGGTTTCTACAACCTTAGATATTCCACTGCGCAGCCCATAACCCCTCAGCTCAGGATCCATCGTTACACCAACTGCTCCTCCAGCTCCTAGTGAGAATGAGGAAGCTGCTGCCTCTTTGGTAGAGTTAGTCTGCAGACCAAAGGACACTTGAAATCGGAGTGAAAAAAACCTCTTCCGGCTTGTTAGTCTGCAGAACAAAAGACAGTTGTACTCAGAGTGAGAAAACTGCTGATAACAGTAACTTAGAGACTAAACATGCTGTAAAGGATAAGGAAAGAGATGTTGTTATGAATAATACTTCCATTGAAGAGAATTTACTATCTTTAGTGGATAATTTGCAAAAATTGGTAATTGAACAAAAGGATTTGGTTGTCCCCAAAAGAGACTATTCTTTTCATAAAATGGATCTACCAATGATTGTGGGTTTGGGCAGACAATCAGGAAAGCCCTTACCACCCTCTCATTTTGCCAGCATCTGAGCCGGTTAAATGAAATCTTCCCTCTCATGCCATAAAGAATGTGGAATTGGAATTGGAATGGGACCCTGAGATAGAAGAAGCGCAGAAACGCAAGTGGCAGGGGCTTATTACAGAAGCAATTGTAGAAGGGACTTTTCCCACAAGTGATATACAGGCTTTTCCTGTAGTAACTAATGCTGCAGGTAGAGTTTGAGGACTTTTCGAGTGGAAGATTTTAGAGAGGTTAAGAAATGCAATCTCACAATTTGGTTTAAAATCCCAGCTAGCAACAGTCACTGCTGCAGTATGTTTTTACCTCTAACACATTTATTACAGCTGATGTGTATACCCTAATAAGGCTTTTAATGTCGCCCCACTAGCAGGTGATGTTCCATAAAAGCTGGGAGGAAAATGGTGCCCAGGAAGCAGCAAAACCTCAGGTGCAGGGCGATCCTCTGGATGGTTTAAGAGCACAACAGTTGCTTGGCAAAAGGCCCTGGGCTACTGCCACTGCCCAGGCTAGGAGCATTGATGAAGTTTTACAGATGAGCGAAAAATTAGTCCATCACGCTATCCGTGCACTTCCAGATGGGTTACACACTTGTACACAAATTCGACAAGGAGGGAATGAGGACTTGGATAAATTTGTGGACAGATTGCATGAAGCTATTTACGCTCATCCTGATTTCGATTCAGACCCAAATATGCAATTGTTTAATATGCTGGCTTTTGACAATGCTCACGATAAAACTGGGCAGATTTTGGGTACACTAAAGAAGGGAGCTGATGTTAGAGAAATGCTGGAACTGATGGCTAGGACTGCAGAAAGGCAAAAAGAAGTCTATGTAGCAGCTGCAGTAAAGGGTGTGGTAAAACCACTGCTTTCTATACTGCAAAAGAAAGCAGAGGGAAAGAGCATGAAGTGCTTTGGATGTGGTAAAATCGGACATGTTAGGAGTCAGTGTCGCTTTGCAACTATGAAAACATTTTGTTCTATCTGCCAAAAAGATAACCACAATACTAAAGAAGGTCAGTTCCAGGCAAATGGCCTTGGCAATGTGCCCTCTCCGCATGTGCAGAAAGAAGTACGGAGAGCTGTCTGGAGAGCTCGGCCTCCCATGGTGGAGGAGGAGAAGGACTTCACTCTCTTAGATCGTCACCTTCTGGAAGTCCAGGACTGGATGTGGTAACCACAGTAGATGTCACCATCACGGACTCTGCTGTACAACTGAGAGACACTAATGCAAAAGGACCCTTTGGGGATGGGCTTAGTGCTTTTCTGTTAGGGAGATCATCTGCCAGTGAAAAGGGATTGGATATAATCCCTGGGGTTATTGATGCAGATGATCAAGGGATTGTTAAAATTATGATTAGAACATTTTTCCCTCCTGTATCCATTCCCAAAGGTTCACAAATTGCTCAGCTTGTTCCTTTTAAGTCTTATGTTCCCCGTACAGGCAGCAAGGAGTGGGGAACAGGAAGCTTTGGTTCCACAGGTAACCCAGATGTATGATGGGCCATGGATATCACAAGAGGTAAACCAGACAAACAGGTAACCCTGACACATCCTAATGGTGATTCTATTACTAAGAAACTCATAATTGACACTGGAGCAGATGTAACCATCATTGCAAACACAATACAGCCAAAAGATTGGGCATTGGTCAATCTTACTTTAGGCTTTGCAGGTATTGGAGGGACTCAGGCAACTTAAATGAGCAGAGATGTAATTTACCTTTACTTTCCCAGATGGAGTGAATGCATCTACAAGGCCTTATGTCATGCAAACTCCTGGTACTTTACTAAGTTTGCTTGGCAGGGATCTGTTAAGACAGTTAAAAAGGACCATTGTTACAGAGTCTTTTTAGCAGCGGCCACTGGGGGGCAGCCAATCCTCAAAATTACCCGGACCATTGGTGGTGTGGATTGATCAGTGTGGCTTGATCAGTGGCCGCTGCCAAAGGAAAAGCTGCCCACAGTTCAACAATTAGTGCAAGAACAGCTTGAGGAAGGGCACATAAAACCACCCACTAGCCCTTAGAAGTACACTCCAATTTTTGCCATCCCGAAAAAGAGTGGGAAATGGAGGTTGCTACATGACTTACGTGCTCTTAATACAGTAATGCTAAGTATGGGTGCCTTGCAACACGGTCTTCCATCTCCTACTATGATACCTGAATCATGGAATCTATTGATCATTGATCTCAAAGATTGTTTTTTCACCATTCCCTTATATCCAGAAGACACAGATAAGTTTGCTTTTTCTGTTCCATCTATCAATAAGGCAGAATCCTACAAAAGGTATGAATGGATTTGTTTGCCCCAAGGCATGTGAGACTCCCCTATGACTTGCCAAATTTATGTCACTTGGGCATTAGAACCTGTTTGGCAGCAATTCCCTGAATATATCATCTATCACTACATGGATGATATATTAGTGGCTGGAAAACAATTAGACTCCGTAACTATTCTAAAAACCATGACAGGTTGGAAGACGGGGGGTTAAAAATTGCTCCTGATAAGGTGCAGCATTCTGCTCCTTGGAATTATCTTGGGTGGCAGACTGATCAGTCTGTAGTGAAACCACAGAAACTCACCATTACCACGAAAATTAAAACTGTACATCATGTTCAGAAGTTAGTTGGAGATATTCAATGGATTAGAACCATTTGTGGGATAGCTAATGCAGAATTGAACCATTTACTAGGTAACCTAGTACCAGTTACTAGCTACTTCATCTCGGGCAGATGAATGCCGGACCCTGGATAAGAGACAACAGCAGGCCTTGGATCACATTGCCACAAAGGTTGCTACATCACATGCACATTGTCTGATTGAGGATGTCCCAGTTCAACTGATTGTCACAAATCAGGGCAAGGAGGATGACTACTTTGCCAAGCATCCTTTCACCTTCATTTGTCAATGGGTTAAAACTCTGCCTAATCCTTTAGTTCTTTTGGAATGGGTGTTTTTACCTGTAAAACAGTCTAGAACTATTACCACTGGATTGGAAATTTTTGCTCATTTGATTATGAAGGTTTGAGGGAGAATTTTGGAAATATGGGGACATGAACCATATGCAATTGTAGTACCACTGGCTAACTGGTATCTTGAATGGGAAATTAGGCATTCTGTTTCTTTTCAGATAGCTTTGGCTGGGTATGACGACAAAGTTCACAACACTTACCCACGACTTTGGGTGTTATCTTTATTGGATCATCAGCGTCTGGAGGACAGACATTGGAGATCTGACTGTCTGGTATCTGGGCAGACAGTGTTTACAGATGCAGGTAAAAGGTCAAAAAGGGCTGCCTGTGCTTGGCAGCAAGACAAAGGGTGAAAAAAGCATGTCATTTTTGGAGAGGCAAAAGATACATTGCAGACATTAGAATTTAAAGCTGTCAATTGGGCTTTTGAAAATTGGTATAATGAGGCCATTAACATTGCTTCTGATTTGCTTTATGTAGTTTGCTGTGTCCAACACCTTGAAAGAGCAGCACTTAAAGAGGTGAATAATAAGCATTTGTATTCCCTTTTAAGCCGATTGCTTAAAAACCTTAATCAATGACAGCAGGAATGCTCTATTACTCACAATCAAAATCATCAAGTTCTCCCTGGTCTGTCTGAAGTTAACGCTCGAGCTGATTTGTTGGTAGCCTCTGTCTAGCCAGTGCCAAACCCTGATAAATTGCTTGGCCTGCAATTCCTCAGAAAGCATTAGGAGGACCATGCTATTTTGGGAAACCAACCCTGTTTGCCTCTAGCATTCAACAGATGCTTAACATCAGGCACAAATTCCAAGGTCCAAAATGTAGTGTGCTTTCATTAGGCTCAGGCTGTAAGGGTAATGTAGAATTGTGGAATAGGCCTTCGGTTATACTGGCCTCACTTTTTACACCAAGAGTAGCCTCATCACAGGCCCTTACACAATTAAAACCATTAGCTTGTTGGACAAGAAAACAAATTAACATTACATCTGCAATACTGAATGAGCTTACCACTGATGTATGTAGCATATGCCACGCTGTGCTACAAGACAGGGCTGCTATAGATTTTTTGTTCTTAGCATAAGGACATGGATGGGAGGATTTTGAAGGGATGTGTTGCATGAAGCTCTCTGACCACTCTGAATCTATTCACAAGAAAGTGTCACTGCTTAGGGGGAAACCTGAAAAAGCTCACAGCTGTTGAGAATTCCTTTGACGAGTGGCTAAAATCCTGGGGAATACCAGGCTGGCTCAAGGACATAGTATGCTTTGGCATTATGATATTTTGTCATCTTTTTCAATTCTGCTTGTAGTGCCTTGCTTACTACGATGTGTGCAGAAACTAATTGACCGTGATTATAAACCAGTCTGGCCTGTGCAAAAACAAAGCCGGGGAAATGTCATGGATTTTTTGCAGATAGAGGAGTTTTTGCAGGACAATGGCCATATTCAGCCAATGCACAATCCAGCCTGCTTGGGATAATGGACAATGGACACGATCACAAACAAGAATGGACATCTTCAGAAATTGGGTGGGTATATCCTTGAAAAGATACAAGAAGAAGAGTCATCTGGACTCAGCAAGTTTGTCTGTGAGCTTGGGAAAGTAAGTAAACAAGACAGTTCATGGGTGGGACAGAAAACCACAGCCAGCTGCGTGAAAAATTAGATGATCCAATCAGCATCCTATTTTAGACGCGTGAACAGTTAGGTCTAGCCAATCATGTATTAGCTCAAGACGCGTGGACAGTAGAGAATTATTATAAATATAGTCATTTTAGGGATAATAAATTTGGCTTCACTGGATCAAATGGGTTATAGTGTGATGTCCCTGAACCTCCGCATCCCGCACTGTTTTCCCCCCACATTTCTGGTGGAGACCGTGGGCAACCCTGAGAGGCACTCGAGGATGGCAATTTGGCTGCTGTGCAGAGGGTCGGAGACAGCCCTCAAGGAGCAGAGAAGCCGGTCGAAAGCATCCTCACTGCTCTGGTGAGAGGGAAAGGTTTCTGGAGCCCCAGTCGTAGATGTCCTGAATCTCGCCCTGATTAAGGTGAGCGGCCGGGGAGGAGATTGTGTCTGAACATGAAAGGGAAAGTGTTCAGAAACTCCTCCAACATATCCTCTCTAAGAGAGAAGATAAGTACGATGCTTCCAATTTGAAGGGACGATTACACTGGGCTTGGGAACATAATCTCATAGCAGGAGCACAGGGTGCTTTTGAGATTTTGACATGGGAAGACGTGGGGCAAAAGTTGTGGGACTTCATTGCATCCAGAGGGAATGAGGCAAAAGAGGTGTCTAAGTATGTTACTTTGTGGAAAATCATCATGGAATTTTTACAGGCCTTAAAGGCAGAGAGGAAAGCTGCTGCTGCAGCTTGTGCTGCCCTTGCCTCTGAGTCAGAGAAGCCACAGGCGTTCCCAGTAACTTCAGTTCAGCCACTGGTTTCTACAACCTTAGATATTCCCCTGCGCAGCCCACAACCCCTCAGCTCAGGATCCATCATTACACCAACTGCTCCTCCAGCTCCTAGTGAGAATGAGGAAGCTGCTGCCTCTTTGGTAGAGTTAGTCTGCAGACCAAAGGACACTTGAAATCGGAGTGAAAAAAACCTCTTCCGTCTTGTTAGTCTGCAGAACAAAAGACAGTTGTACTCAGAGTGAAAAAACTGCTGATAACAGTAACTTAGAGACTAAACATGCTGTAAAGGATAAGGAAAGAGATGTTGTTATGAATAATACTTCCATTGAAGAGAATTTACGATCTTTAGTGGATAATTTGCAAAAGTTGGTAATTCAACAAACGGATTTGGTTGTCCCCAAAAGAGACTATTCTTTTCATAAAATGGATCTACCAATGATTGTGGGTTTGGGCAGACAATCAGGAAAGCCCTTACCACCCTCTCATTTTGCCAGCATCTGAGCCGCTTAAATGAAATCCTCCCTCTCATGCCGTAAAGAATGTGGAATTGGAATTGGAATGGGACCCTGAGATAGAAGCAGCGCAGAAACGCAAGTGGCAGGGGGTTGTTACAGAAGCAATTGTAGAAGGGACTTTTCCCACAAGTGATATACAGGCTTTTCCTGTAGTAACTAATGCTGCAGGTAGAGTTTGGGAACTTTTCGAGCGGAAGATTTTAGAGAGGTTAAGAAATGCAATCTCATAATTTGGTTTAAAATCCCAGCTAGCAACAGTCACTGCTGCAGTATATTTTTACTTCTAACACATTTATTCCAGCTGGTGTGTATACCCTAATAAGGCTTTTAATGTCGCCCCACTAGCAGGTGATGTTCCATAAAAGCTGGGAGGAAAATGGTGCCCAGGAAGCAGCAAAACCTCAGGTGCAGGGTGATCCTCTGGATGGTTTAAGAGCACAACAGTTGCTTGGCAAAAGGCCCTGGGCTACTGCCACTGCCCAGGCTAGGAGCATGGATGAAGTTTTACAGATGAGCGAAAAATTAACCCATCACGCTATCCGTGCACTTCCAGATGGGTTACACACTTGTACACAAATTCGACAAGGAGGGAATGAGGACTTGGATAAATTTGTGGACAGATTGCATGAAGCTATTTACGCTCATCCTGATTTCGATTCAGACCCAAATATGCAATTGTTTAATATGCTGGCTTTTGACAATGCTCACGATAAAACTGGGCACATTTTGGGTACACTAAAGAAGGGAGCTGATGTTAGAGAAATGCTGAAACTGATGGCTAGGATTGCAGAAAGGCAAAAAGAAGTCTATGTAGCAGCTGCAGTAAAGGGTGTGGTAAAACCACTGCTTTCTATACTGCAAAAGAAAGCAGAGGGAAAGAGCATGAAGTGCTTTGGATGTGGTAAAAATCGGACATGTTAGGAGTCAGTGTCGCTTTGCAACTATGAAAACATTTTGTTCTATCTGCCAAAAAGATAACCACAATACTAAAGAAGGTCAGTTCCAGGCAAATGGCCTTGGCAATGTGCCCTCTCCGCACGTGCAGAAAGAAGTACGGAGAGCTGTCTGGAGAGCTCGGCCTCCCATGGTTGAGGAGGAGAAGGACTTCACTCTCTTAGATCGTCACCTTCTGGAAGTCCAGGACTGGATGTGGTAACCACAGTAGATGTCACCATCACGGACTCTGCTGTACAACTGAGAGACACTAATGCAAAAGGACCCTTTGGGGATGGGCTTAGTGCTTTTCTGTTAGGGAGATCATCTGCCAGTGAAAAGGGATTGGATATAATCCCTGGGGTTATTGATGCAGATGATCAAGGGATTGTTAAAATTATGATTAGAACATTTTTCCCTCCTGTATCCATTCCCAAAGGTGCACAAATTGCTCAGCTTGTTCCTTTTAAGTCTTATGTTCCCCGTACAGGCAGCAAGGAGTGGGGAACAGGAAGCTTTGGTTCCACAGGTAACCCAGATGTATGATGGGCCATGGATATCACAAGAGGTAAACCAGACAAACAGGTAACCCTGACACATCCTAATGGTGATTCTATTACTAAGAAACTCATAATTGACACTGGAGCAGATGTAACCATCATTGCAAACACAATACAGCCAAAAGATTGGGCATTGGTCAATCTTACTTTAGGCTTTGCAGGTGTTGGAGGGACTCAGGCAACTTAAATGAGCAGAGATGTAATTTACCTTTACTTTCCCAGATGGAGTGAATGCATCTACAAGGCCTTATGTCATGCAAACTCCTGGTACTTTACTAGGTTTGTTTGGCAGGGATCTGTTAAGACAGTTAAAAAGGACCATTGTTACAGAGTCTTTTTAGCAGCGGCCACTGGGGGGCAGCCAATCCTCAAAATTACCCGGACCATTGGTGGTGTGGATTGATCAGTGTGGATTGATCAGTGGCCGCTGCCAAAGGAAAAGCTGCCCACAGTTCAACAATTAGTGCAAGAACAGCTTGAGGAAGGGCACATAAAACCACCCACTAGCCCTTAGAAGTACACTCCAATTTTTGCCATCCCGAAAAAGAGTGGGAAATGGAGGTTGCTACATGACTTACGTGCTCTTAATACAGTAATGCTAAGTATGGGTGCCTTGCAACACGGTCTTCCATCTCCTACTATGATACCTGAATCATGGAATCTATTGATCATTGATCTCAAAGATTGTTTTTTCACCATTCCCTTATATCCAGAAGACACAGATAAGTTTGCTTTTTCTGTTCCATCTATCAATAAGGCAGAATCCTACAAAAGGTATGAATGGATTTGTTTGCCCCAAGGCATGTGAGACTCCCCTATGACTTGCCAAATTTATGTCACTTGGGCATTAGAACCTGTTTGGCAGCAATTCCCTGAATATATCATCTATCACTACATGGATGATATATTAGTGGCTGGAAAACAATTAGACTCCGTAACTATTCTAAAAACCATGACAGGTTGGAAGACGGGGGGTTAAAAATTGCTCCTGATAAGGTGCAGCATTCTGCTCCTTGGAATTATCTTGGGTGGCAGACTGATCAGTCTGTAGTGAAACCACAGAAACTCACCATTACCACTAAAATTAAAACTGTACATCATGTTCAGAAGTTAGTTGGAGATATTCAATGGAATAGAACCATTTGTGGGATAACTAATGCAGGATTGAACCATTTACTAGGTAACCTAGTACCAGTTACTAGCTACTTCATCTCGGGCAGATGAATGCCGGACCCTGGATAAGAGACAACAGCAGGCCTTGGATCACATTGCCACAAAGGTTGCTACATCACATGCATATTGTCTGATTGCGGATGTCCCAGTTCAACTGATTGTCACAAATCAGGGCAAGGAGGATGACTACTTTGCCAAGCATCCTTTCACCTTCATTTGTCAATGGGTTAAAACTCAGGCTAATCCTTTAGTTCTTTTGGAATGGGTGTTTTTACCTGTAAAACAGTCTAGAACTATTACGACTGGATTGGAAATTTTTGCTCATTTGATTATGAAGGTTTGAGGGAGAATTTTGGAAATATGGGGACATGAACCATATGCAATTGTAGTACCACAGGCTAACTGGTATCTTGAATGGGGAATTAGACAGTCTGTTTCTTTTCAGATAGCTTTGGCTGGGTATGACGACAAAGTTCACAACACTTACCCACGACTTTGGGTGTTCTCTTTATTGGATCATCAGCGTCTGGAGGACAGACATTGGAGATCTGACTGTCCGGTATCTGGGCAGACAGTGTTTACAGATGTAGGTAAAAGGTCAAAAAGGGCTGCCTGTGCTTGGCAGCAAGACAAAGGGTGAAAAAAGCATGTCATTTTTGGAGAGGCAAAAGATACATTGCAGACATTAGAATTTAAAGCTGTGATTTGGGCTTTTGAAAATTGGTATAATGAGGCCATTAACATTGCTTCTGATTTGCTTTATGTAGTTGGCTGTGTCCAACACCTTGAAAGAGCAGCACTTAAAGAGGTGAGTAATAAGCATTTGTATTCCCTTTTAAGCCGATTGCTTAAAACCCTAAATCAACGACGGCAGGAATGCTTTATTATTCATATTCGAAGTCATCAAGCTCTCCCTGGTCTGTATGAAGTTAACGCTCGAGCTGATCGGTTGGTAGCCATTGTCTGGCCAATGCCAAGCCCTGAGAATTTTCAGCAGGCTAAAACTTCCATGCCTTTCTTCCTCAATCTGCTAAAATGTTAGTTAAACAATTTGGTGTTCCCTTCACTGATGCTTATGGTATTGTGCAATCCTGTGCTGATTGTCAGCAAGATGGCATTGGTTTAGGCCCTGGTGTTAACTCTAGGGGTACCCAACCCTTGCGACTATGGCAAATGGATGTAACTCATGCAGCAGAATTTGGTTGGAAAAAATTGGTATATTCTTGCATTGATACCTATTCTTGTGTTATATGGGCTACTCTCTTTGCAGGTGAGGCAGCACGTCATGTTGAGAAACATTTGTACAATTGTTTTGCCATGTTAGGTGTCCCCTCAGCAATTAAGACTGACAATGGTGCTGCCTACTGTTCCTCAAGATTCAAGCGTTTCTGTAATTTATGGGGTATTCAACATGACACTGGTATTCCTCACAATCCTACTGGTCAGGCAATTATTGAGCGTGCTCATCAGACGTTCAAGGGCATGCTGCAGAAACAAAAAGGGGGAACCACAGAGTTATCCCCTGAGGAAAAAACAGCTAAAGCCGTCTTTGTGCTTAATTACCTTAGAAAAACAGGAGATAGGGAAGATCCACCTATTCTTCTGCATCATGCCCTCACATGTAATCTAAGTGAAGAATTGCCTGGTGGTATTCAGGTCATGTTCAAAAGGCCAGAAACAGGGATGTGGGAAGGACCGGCTACAGTAAAACTAAGAGGCAGAGGTTATATGTGCTTACCTACAGATAAAGGCATTCATTGGATCCCAGCCAAGTGGGTAAAGCCCTATCTGAAACTACTGTCATCCACCCATGCTGTGTCCAGAGGCACAGGGGAATTGGTGAAAACACTGACTCCAGATAGCCCTGAATCCACTTCTTCAACACCTGACAGCTGAACACCGATCAGAATATCTACCAACTTTGCTGGCGTTTGCTGAGGGATTACTAGCAACTCCACATAGACTTAACATACACAGGTTAGATGTAAACAGGTTTCATTTACCTTCACTTCTATCACAAGTTGGAAATCAGATAGAAAAGGCTTGTTACCTGAATGGTTGTGCATGCAAGCCGTGGCCTAAAGTTCATTGTATAATGTGTAACTTTAAAACTAGGTGACAAGTTCATCAAGTACATAATTTAGCCTTGGTTTGAGAGAAAAAGCAAAAATGTAGGTCTATTAACCTAATATGAAATAAATGCTCTATCCACCTTTACACTCTTACTTAGAATGTAATGCTCTTCACTCTTAGAATAGCATAAGCTAAATTCTTAGGGCATAACTGGGAGAGATATCAGAGTTTTCTCCAGGATGTATCTTTGATAGAAACACATGAGCAGAGATTGTTACTGTGGGTGCAGTTTAGACTTGCTTTCATTGCTCTAGTAAACCAAATTGTACTAGGGAGCAAGATAATAGCTACTGAATGTGGAGTGGGAATAGCAATACCGCAAATACATCACGTTAGTGAGTGGGAGTGGGAGCAGGCCAAAGCGTTTTGGGCAAAGCGCAGGCATGATCGCTGACAACAGCATCAATGGCAATAGTCTGGCAGATATTAACAATGTTGCTTAGTGCAGTGATTAAAAGAAATGCAGGAAGTATTCAGTATAGAGAAGCAAGATACCATGTGGGTTCCATGGGCTAACAGAACAGGGCAAGAATCCTTCTGCTTATCACTAGCTACCCCTTCGGATCCATTTTGTACCTGTTTCATTGGAGTTCTCTTCAACTTCAATGGAAGAATTCAGAAAATGGACCAGAGCTCAAATTTATGGTAACTTAAGTAAGGCCTGGTCAAATTGCTGTACTAATCAAAATGGAATAATCACAGAAAATTGGTGTGCAAACCAAAAAATCCCTAGAAATCCTTTAGGAGCTCAGGCATGTACAATCACTCAAAATGTAAATACTACAGGCCAGGAACCACAGGAATTGGATATTCTGGGATCATTCCCAGGAAATTCTTGCTTGTTCTTTGAGTACTTCAAGGGCAAAGAGCTGATTAGGGAGAGGTCAGAAAAGCCCAGAGACGATAGCACTTGGTATCTCCTGTTTCTTCATGGTACTACAATACCACATCATACTGTATCAACTGGACGTGGTCTGTGCCCCTGAAACAAAAATCAGCAAGGATGTGACCTCCTGGAGTTTTTCTCATTTGTGGAGATAGAGCTTGGCCTGCAATTCCTCAGAAAGCATTAGGAGGACCTTGCTGTTTTGGGAAACTGAGACTGTTAGTCCTCAGCATTCAACAAATGCTTAACATCAGGCACAAATTCCAACATTAAAAGTGTAGTGTGCATTCATTAGGCTCATGCTGTAAGGATAATTGTGTAGAATTGTGGATAAGGCCTTCAGTTTTACTGGCATCACTTTTTACACCTGGCGTAGCTTCTTCACAGGCCCATACACAATCAAAGGGATTGGTTTGTTGGACAGGAAAACAAATTAACATTACATCTACAATACTAAATGAGCTTACCACTGATGTATGTAGCATATGCCACGCTGTGCTACAAGACAGGGCTGCTATAGACTTTTTGTTGCTAGCACAAGGACATGGGTGTGAGGATTTTGAAGGGATGTGTTGCATGAAGCTCTCTGACCACTCTGAATCTATTCACAAGAAAGTGTCACTGCTTAGGGGGAAACCTTAAAAAGCTCACAGCTGTTGAGAATTCCTTTGACGAGTGGCTAAAATCCTGGGGAATACCAGGCTGGCTCAAGGACGTAGTATGCTTTGGCATTATGATACTTTGTCATCTTTTTCAATTCTGCTTGTAGTGCCTTGCTTACTACGATGTGTGCAGAAACGAATTGAGCGTGATTATAAACCAGTCTGGCCTGTGCAAAAACAAAGCTGGGGAAATGTCATGGATTTTTTTGCAGATAGAGGAGTTTTTGCAGGACAATGGCCATATTCAGCCAATGCACAATCCAGCCTGCTTGGGATAATGGACAATGGACACGATCACAAACAAGAATGGACATCTTCAGAAATTGGGTGGGTATATCCTTGAAAAGATAGAAGAAGAAGAGTCATCTGGACTCAGCAAGTTTGTCTGTGAGCTTGGGAAAGTAAGTAAACAAGACAGTTCATGGGTGGGACAGAAAACCACAGCCAGCTGCGTGAAAAATTAGATGATCCAATCAGCATCCTATTTTAGACGCGTGAAGAGTTAGGTCTAGCCAATCATGTATTAGCTCGAGATGCGTGGACAGTAGAGAATTATTATAAATATAGTCATTTTAGGGATAATAAATTTGGCTTCACTGGATCAAATGGATTATAGTGTGATGTCCCTGAACCTCCGCATCCTGCACTGTTTTCCCCCCACATTTCTGGTGGAGACCGTGGGCAACCCTGAGAGGCACTCGAGGATGGCAATTTGGCTGCTGTGCAGAGGGTCGGAGACAGCCCTCAAGGAGCAGAGAAGCTGGTCGAAAGCATCCTCACTGCTCTGGTGAGAGGAAAAGGTTTCTGGAGCCCCAGTCGTAGATGTCCTGAATCTCGCCCTGATTAAGGTGAGCGGCCGGGGAGGAGATTGTGTCTGAACATGAAAGGGAAAGTGTTCAGAAACTCCTCCAACATATCCTCTCTAAGAGAGAAGATAAGTACAATGCTTCCAATTTGAAGGGACGATTACACTGGGCTTGGGAACATAATCTCATAGCAGGAGCACAGGGTGCTTTTGAGATTTTGACATGGGAAGACGTGGGGCGAAAGTTGTGGGACTTCATTGCATCCAGAGGGAATGAGGCAAAAGAGGTGTCTAAGTATGTTACTTTGTGGAAAATCATCATGGAATTTTTACAGGCCTTAAAGGCAGAGAGGAAAGCTGCTGCTGCAGCTTGTGCTGCCCTTGCCTCTGAGTCAGAGAAGCCACAGGCGTTCCCAGTAACTTCAGTTCAGCCACTGGTTTCTACAACCTTAGATATTCCCCTGCGCAGCCCACAACCCCTCAGCTCAGGATCCATCATTACACCAACTGCTCCTCCAGCTCCTAGTGAGAATGAGGAAGCTGCTGCCTCTTTGGTAGAGTTAGTCTGCAGACCAAAGGACACTTGAAATCGGAGTGAAAAAAACCTCTTCCGTCTTGTTAGTCTGCAGAACAAAAGACAGTTGTACTCAGAGTGAGAAAACTGCTGATAACAGTAACTTAGAGACTAAACATGCTGTAAAGGATAAGGAAAGAGATGTTGTTATGAATAATACTTCCATTGAAGAGAATTTACGATCTTTAGTGGATAATTTGCAAAAATTGGTAATTCAACAAAAGGATTCAGCCCCAAAAGAGACTATTCTTTTCATAAAATGGATCTACCAATGATTGTGGGTTTGGGCAGACAATCAGGAAAGCCCTTACCACCCTCTCATTTTGCCAGCATCTGAGCCGGGTAAATGAAATCCTCCCTCTCATGCCGTAAAGAATGTGGAATTGGAATTGGAATGGGACCCTGAGATAGAAGCAGCACAGAAACGCAAGTGGCAGGGGGTTATTACAGAAGCAATTGTAGAAGGGACTTTTCCCACAAGTGATATACAGGCTTTTCCTGTAGTAACTAATGCTGCAGGTAGAGTTTGGGAACTTTTCGAGTGGAAGATTTTAGAGAGGTTAAGAAATGCAATCTCACAATTTGGTTTAAAATCCCAGCTAGCAACAGTCACTGCTGCAGTATATTTTTACCTCTAACACATTTATTACAGCTGATGTGTATACCCTAATAAGGCTTTTAATGTCGCCCCACTAGCAGGTGATGTTCCATAAAAGCTGGGAGGAAAATGGTGCCCAGGAAGCAGCAAAACCTCAGGTGCAGGGCGATCCTCTGGATGGTTTAAGAGCACAACAGTTGCTTGGCAAAAGGCCCTGGGCTACTGCCACTGCCCAGGCTAGGAGCATTGATGAAGTTTTACAGATGAGCGAAAAATTAGCCCATCACGCTATCCGTGCACTTCCAGATGGGTTACACACTTGTACACAAATTCGACAAGGAGGGAATGAGGACTTGGATAAATTTGTGGACAGATTGCATGAAGCTATTTACGCTCATCCTGATTTCGATTCAGACCCAAATATGCAATTGTTTAATATGCTGGCTTTTGACAATGCTCACGATAAAACTCGGCAGATTTTGGGTACACTAAAGAAGGGAGCTGATGTTAGAGAAATGCTGGAACTGATGGCTAGGACTGCAGAAAGGCAAAAAGAAGTCTATGTAGCAGCTGCAGTAAAGGGTGTGGTAAAACCACTGCTTTCTATACTGCAAAAGAAAGCAGAGGGAAAGAGCATGAAGTGCTTTGGATGTGGTAAAATCGGACATGTTAAAAGTCAGTGTCGCTTTGCAACTATGAAAACATTTTGTTCTATCTGCCAAAAAGATAACCACAATACTAAAGAATGTCAGTTCCAGGCAAATGGCCTTGGCAATGTGCCCTCTCCGCACGTGCAGAAAGAAGTACGGAGAGCTGCCTGGAGAGCTCAGCCTCCCATGGTGGAGGAAGAGAAGGACTTCACCCTCTTAGATCGTCACCTTCTGGAAGTCCAGGACTGGATGTGGTAACCACAGTAGATGTCACCATCACGGACTCTGCTGTACAACTGAGAGACACTAATGCAAAAGGACCCTTTGGGGATGGGCTTAGTGCTTTTCTGTTAGGGAGATCATCTGCCAGTGAAAAGGGATTGGATATAATCCCTGGGGTTATTGATGCAGATGATCAAGGGATTGTTAAAATTATGATTAGAACATTTTTCCCTCCTGTATCCATTCCCAAAGGTTCACAAATTGCTCAGCTTGTTCCTTTTAAGTCTTATGTTCCCCGTACAGGCAGCAAGGAGTGGGGAACAGGAAGCTTTGGTTCCACAGGTAACCCAGATGTATGATGGGCCATGGATATCACAAGAGGTAAACCAGACAAACAGGTAACCCTGACACATCCTAATGGTGATTCTATTACTAAGAAACTCATAATTGACACTGGAGCAGATGTAACCATCATTGCAAACACAATACAGCCAAAAGATTGGGCATTGGTCAATCTTACTTTAGGCTTTGCATGTGTTGGAGGGACTCAGGCAACTTAAATGAGCAGAGATGTAATTTACCTTTACTTTCCCAGATGGAGTGAATGCATCTACAAGGCCTTATGTCATGCAAACTCCTGGTACTTTACTAGGTTTGTTTGGCAGGGATCTGTTAAGACAGTTAAAAAGGACCATTGTTACAGAGTCTTTTTAGCAGCGGCCACTGGGGGGCAGCCAATCCTCAAAATTACCCGGACCATTAGTGGTGTGGATTGATCAGTGTGGATTGATCAGTGGCCGCTGCCAAAGGAAAAGCTGCCCACAGTTCAACAATTAGTGCAAGAACAGCTTGAGGAAGGGCACATAAAACCACCCACTAGCCCTTAGAAGTACACTCCAATTTTTGCCATCCCGAAAAAGAGTGGGAAATGGAGGTTGCTACATGACTTACGTGCTCTTAATACAGTAATGCTAAGTATGGGTGCCTTGCAACACGGTCTTCCATCTCCTACTATGATACCTGAATCATGGAATCTATTGATCATTGATCTCAAAGATTGTTTTTTCACCATTCCCTTATATCCAGAAGACACAGATAAGTTTGCTTTTTCTGTTCCATCTATCAATAAGGCAGAATCCTACAAAAGGTATGAATGGATTTGTTTGCCCCAAGGCATGTGAGACTCCCCTATGACTTGCCAAATTTATGTCACTTGGGCATTAGAACCTGTTTGGCAGCAATTCCCTGAATATATCATCTATCACTACATGGATGATATATTAGTGGCTGGAAAACAATTAGACTCCGTAACTATTCTAAAAACCATGACAGGTTGGAAGACGGGGGGTTAAAAATTGCTCCTGATAAGGTGCAGCATTCTGCTCCTTGGAATTATCTTGGGTGGCAGACTGATCAGTCTGTAGTGAAACCACAGAAACTCACCATTACCACTAAAATTAAAACTGTACATCATGTTCAGAAGTTAGTTGGAGATATTCAATGGAATAGAACCATTTGTGGGATAACTAATGCAGGATTGAACCATTTACTAGGTAACCTAGTACCAGTTACTAGCTACTTCATCTCGGGCAGATGAATGCCGGACCCTGGATAAGAGACAACAGCAGGCCTTGGATCACATTGCCACAAAGGTTGCTACATCACATGCATATTGTCTGATTGCGGATGTCCCAGTTCAACTGATTGTCACAAATCAGGGCAAGGAGGATGACTACTTTGCCAAGCATCCTTTCACCTTCATTTGTCAATGGGTTAAAACTCAGGCTAATCCTTTAGTTCTTTTGGAATGGGTGTTTTTACCTGTAAAACAGTCTAGAACTATTACGACTGGATTGGAAATTTTTGCTCATTTGATTATGAAGGTTTGAGGGAGAATTTTGGAAATATGGGGACATGAACCATATGCAATTGTAGTACCACAGGCTAACTGGTATCTTGAATGGGGAATTAGACATTCTGTTTCTTTTCAGATAGCTTTGGCTGGGTATGACGACAAAGTTCACAACACTTACCCACGACTTTGGGTGTTCTCTTTATTGGATCATCAGCGTCTGGAGGACAGACATTGGAGATCTGACTGTCCGGTATCTGGGCAGACAGTGTTTACAGATGTAGGTAAAAGGTCAAAAAGGGCTGCCTGTGCTTGGCAGCAAGACAAAGGGTGAAAAAAGCATGTCATTTTTGGAGAGGCAAAAGATACATTGCAGACATTAGAATTTAAAGCTGTGATTTGGGCTTTTGAAAATTGGTATAATGAGGCCATTAACATTGCTTCTGATTTGCTTTATGTAGTTGGCTGTGTCCAACACCTTGAAAGAGCAGCACTTAAAGAGGTGAGTAATAAGCATTTGTATTCCCTTTTAAGCCGATTGCTTAAAACCCTAAATCAACGACGGCAGGAATGCTTTATTATTCATATTCGAAGTCATCAAGCTCTCCCTGGTCTGTATGAAGTTAACGCTCGAGCTGATCGGTTGGTAGCCATTGTCTGGCCAATGCCAAGCCCTGAGAATTTTCAGCAGGCTAAAACTTCCATGCCTTTCTTCCTCAATCTGCTAAAATGTTAGTTAAACAATTTGGTGTTCCCTTCACTGATGCTTATGGTATTGTGCAATCCTGTGCTGATTGTCAGCAAGATGGCATTGGTTTAGGCCCTGGTGTTAACTCTAGGGGTACCCAACCCTTGCGACTATGGCAAATGGATGTAACTCATGCAGCAGAATTTGGTTGGAAAAAATTGGTATATTCTTGCATTGATACCTATTCTTGTGTTATATGGGCTACTCTCTTTGCAGGTGAGGCAGCACGTCATGTTGAGAAACATTTGTACAATTGTTTTGCCATGTTAGGTGTCCCCTCAGCAATTAAGACTGACAATGGTGCTGCCTACTGTTCCTCAAGATTCAAGCGTTTCTGTAATTTATGGGGTATTCAACATGACACTGGTATTCCTCACAATCCTACTGGTCAGGCAATTATTGAGCGTGCTCATCAGACGTTCAAGGGCATGCTGCAGAAACAAAAAGGGGGAACCACAGAGTTATCCCCTGAGGAAAAAACAGCTAAAGCCGTCTTTGTGCTTAATTACCTTAGAAAAACAGGAGATAGGGAAGATCCACCTATTCTTCTGCATCATGCCCTCACATGTAATCTAAGTGAAGAATTGCCTGGTGGTATTCAGGTCATGTTCAAAAGGCCAGAAACAGGGATGTGGGAAGGACCGGCTACAGTAAAACTAAGAGGCAGAGGTTATATGTGCTTACCTACAGATAAAGGCATTCATTGGATCCCAGCCAAGTGGGTAAAGCCCTATCTGAAACTACTGTCATCCACCCATGCTGTGTCCAGAGGCACAGGGGAATTGGTGAAAACACTGACTCCAGATAGCCCTGAATCCACTTCTTCAACACCTGACAGCTGAACACCGATCAGAATATCTACCAACTTTGCTGGCGTTTGCTGAGGGATTACTAGCAACTCCACATAGACTTAACATACACAGGTTAGATGTAAACAGGTTTCATTTACCTTCACTTCTATCACAAGTTGGAAATCAGATAGAAAAGGCTTGTTACCTGAATGGTTGTGCATGCAAGCCGTGGCCTAAAGTTCATTGTATAATGTGTAACTTTAAAACTAGGTGACAAGTTCATCAAGTACATAATTTAGCCTTGGTTTGAGAGAAAAAGCAAAAATGTAGGTCTATTAACCTAATATGAAATAAATGCTCTATCCACCTTTACACTCTTACTTAGAATGTAATGCTCTTCACTCTTAGAATAGCATAAGCTAAATTCTTAGGGCATAACTGGGAGAGATATCAGAGTTTTCTCCAGGATGTATCTTTGATAGAAACACATGAGCAGAGATTGTTACTGTGGGTGCAGTTTAGACTTGCTTTCATTGCTCTAGTAAACCAAATTGTACTAGGGAGCAAGATAATAGCTACTGAATGTGGAGTGGGAATAGCAATACCGCAAATACATCACGTTAGTGAGTGGGAGTGGGAGCAGGCCAAAGCGTTTTGGGCAAAGCGCAGGCATGATCGCTGACAACAGCATCAATGGCAATAGTCTGGCAGATATTAACAATGTTGCTTAGTGCAGTGATTAAAAGAAATGCAGGAAGTATTCAGTATAGAGAAGCAAGATACCATGTGGGTTCCATGGGCTAACAGAACAGGGCAAGAATCCTTCTGCTTATCACTAGCTACCCCTTCGGATCCATTTTGTACCTGTTTCATTGGAGTTCTCTTCAACTTCAATGGAAGAATTCAGAAAATGGACCAGAGCTCAAATTTATGGTAACTTAAGTAAGGCCTGGTCAAATTGCTGTACTAATCAAAATGGAATAATCACAGAAAATTGGTGTGCAAACCAAAAAATCCCTAGAAATCCTTTAGGAGCTCAGGCATGTACAATCACTCAAAATGTAAATACTACAGGCCAGGAACCACAGGAATTGGATATTCTGGGATCATTCCCAGGAAATTCTTGCTTGTTCTTTGAGTACTTCAAGGGCAAAGAGCTGATTAGGGAGAGGTCAGAAAAGCCCAGAGACGATAGCACTTGGTATCTCCTGTTTCTTCATGGTACTACAATACCACATCATACTGTATCAACTGGACGTGGTCTGTGCCCCTGAAACAAAAATCAGCAAGGATGTGACCTCCTGGAGTTTTTCTCATTTGTGGAGATAGAGCTTGGCCTGCAATTCCTCAGAAAGCATTAGGAGGACCTTGCTGTTTTGGGAAACTGAGACTGTTAGTCCTCAGCATTCAACAAATGCTTAACATCAGGCACAAATTCCAACATTAAAAGTGTAGTGTGCATTCATTAGGCTCATGCTGTAAGGATAATTGTGTAGAATTGTGGATAAGGCCTTCAGTTTTACTGGCATCACTTTTTACACCTGGCGTAGCTTCTTCACAGGCCCATACACAATCAAAGGGATTGGTTTGTTGGACAGGAAAACAAATTAACATTACATCTACAATACTAAATGAGCTTACCACTGATGTATGTAGCATATGCCACGCTGTGCTACAAGACAGGGCTGCTATAGACTTTTTGTTGCTAGCACAAGGACATGGGTGTGAGGATTTTGAAGGGATGTGTTGCATGAAGCTCTCTGACCACTCTGAATCTATTCACAAGAAAGTGTCACTGCTTAGGGGGAAACCTTAAAAAGCTCACAGCTGTTGAGAATTCCTTTGACGAGTGGCTAAAATCCTGGGGAATACCAGGCTGGCTCAAGGACGTAGTATGCTTTGGCATTATGATACTTTGTCATCTTTTTCAATTCTGCTTGTAGTGCCTTGCTTACTACGATGTGTGCAGAAACGAATTGAGCGTGATTATAAACCAGTCTGGCCTGTGCAAAAACAAAGCTGGGGAAATGTCATGGATTTTTTTGCAGATAGAGGAGTTTTTGCAGGACAATGGCCATATTCAGCCAATGCACAATCCAGCCTGCTTGGGATAATGGACAATGGACACGATCACAAACAAGAATGGACATCTTCAGAAATTGGGTGGGTATATCCTTGAAAAGATAGAAGAAGAAGAGTCATCTGGACTCAGCAAGTTTGTCTGTGAGCTTGGGAAAGTAAGTAAACAAGACAGTTCATGGGTGGGACAGAAAACCACAGCCAGCTGCGTGAAAAATTAGATGATCCAATCAGCATCCTATTTTAGACGCGTGAAGAGTTAGGTCTAGCCAATCATGTATTAGCTCGAGATGCGTGGACAGTAGAGAATTATTATAAATATAGTCATTTTAGGGATAATAAATTTGGCTTCACTGGATCAAATGGATTATAGTGTGATGTCCCTGAACCTCCGCATCCTGCACTGTTTTCCCCCCACATTTCTGGTGGAGACCGTGGGCAACCCTGAGAGGCACTCGAGGATGGCAATTTGGCTGCTGTGCAGAGGGTCGGAGACAGCCCTCAAGGAGCAGAGAAGCTGGTCGAAAGCATCCTCACTGCTCTGGTGAGAGGAAAAGGTTTCTGGAGCCCCAGTCGTAGATGTCCTGAATCTCGCCCTGATTAAGGTGAGCGGCCGGGGAGGAGATTGTGTCTGAACATGAAAGGGAAAGTGTTCAGAAACTCCTCCAACATATCCTCTCTAAGAGAGAAGATAAGTACAATGCTTCCAATTTGAAGGGACGATTACACTGGGCTTGGGAACATAATCTCATAGCAGGAGCACAGGGTGCTTTTGAGATTTTGACATGGGAAGACGTGGGGCGAAAGTTGTGGGACTTCATTGCATCCAGAGGGAATGAGGCAAAAGAGGTGTCTAAGTATGTTACTTTGTGGAAAATCATCATGGAATTTTTACAGGCCTTAAAGGCAGAGAGGAAAGCTGCTGCTGCAGCTTGTGCTGCCCTTGCCTCTGAGTCAGAGAAGCCACAGGCGTTCCCAGTAACTTCAGTTCAGCCACTGGTTTCTACAACCTTAGATATTCCCCTGCGCAGCCCACAACCCCTCAGCTCAGGATCCATCATTACACCAACTGCTCCTCCAGCTCCTAGTGAGAATGAGGAAGCTGCTGCCTCTTTGGTAGAGTTAGTCTGCAGACCAAAGGACACTTGAAATCGGAGTGAAAAAAACCTCTTCCGTCTTGTTAGTCTGCAGAACAAAAGACAGTTGTACTCAGAGTGAGAAAACTGCTGATAACAGTAACTTAGAGACTAAACATGCTGTAAAGGATAAGGAAAGAGATGTTGTTATGAATAATACTTCCATTGAAGAGAATTTACGATCTTTAGTGGATAATTTGCAAAAATTGGTAATTCAACAAAAGGATTCAGCCCCAAAAGAGACTATTCTTTTCATAAAATGGATCTACCAATGATTGTGGGTTTGGGCAGACAATCAGGAAAGCCCTTACCACCCTCTCATTTTGCCAGCATCTGAGCCGGGTAAATGAAATCCTCCCTCTCATGCCGTAAAGAATGTGGAATTGGAATTGGAATGGGACCCTGAGATAGAAGCAGCACAGAAACGCAAGTGGCAGGGGGTTATTACAGAAGCAATTGTAGAAGGGACTTTTCCCACAAGTGATATACAGGCTTTTCCTGTAGTAACTAATGCTGCAGGTAGAGTTTGGGAACTTTTCGAGTGGAAGATTTTAGAGAGGTTAAGAAATGCAATCTCACAATTTGGTTTAAAATCCCAGCTAGCAACAGTCACTGCTGCAGTATATTTTTACCTCTAACACATTTATTACAGCTGATGTGTATACCCTAATAAGGCTTTTAATGTCGCCCCACTAGCAGGTGATGTTCCATAAAAGCTGGGAGGAAAATGGTGCCCAGGAAGCAGCAAAACCTCAGGTGCAGGGTGATCCTCTGGATGGTTTAAGAGCACAACAGTTGCTTGGCAAAAGGCCCTGGGCTACTGCCACTGCCCAGGCTAGGAGCATTGATGAAGTTTTACAGATGAGCGAAAAATTAGCCCATCACGCTATCCGTGCACTTCCAGATGGGTTACACACTTGTACACAAATTCGACAAGGAGGGAATGAGGACTTGGATAAATTTGTGGACAGATTGCATGAAGCTATTTACGCTCATCCTGATTTCGATTCAGACCCAAATATGCAATTGTTTAATATGCTGGCTTTTGACAATGCTCACGATAAAACTCGGCAGATTTTGGGTACACTAAAGAAGGGAGCTGATGTTAGAGAAATGCTGGAACTGATGGCTAGGACTGCAGAAAGGCAAAAAGAAGTCTATGTAGCAGCTGCAGTAAAGGGTGTGGTAAAACCACTGCTTTCTATACTGCAAAAGAAAGCAGAGGGAAAGAGCATGAAGTGCTTTGGATGTGGTAAAATCGGACATGTTAAAAGTCAGTGTCGCTTTGCAACTATGAAAACATTTTGTTCTATCTGCCAAAAAGATAACCACAATACTAAAGAATGTCAGTTCCAGGCAAATGGCCTTGGCAATGTGCCCTCTCCGCACGTGCAGAAAGAAGTACGGAGAGCTGTCTGGAGAGCTCAGCCTCCCATGGTGGAGGAAGAGAAGGACTTCACCCTCTTAGATCGTCACCTTCTGGAAGTCCAGGACTGGATGTGGTAACCACAGTAGATGTCACCATCACGGACTCTGCTGTACAACTGAGAGACACTAATGCAAAAGGACCCTTTGGGGATGGGCTTAGTGCTTTTCTGTTAGGGAGATCATCTGCCAGTGAAAAGGGATTGGATATAATCCCTGGGGTTATTGATGCAGATGATCAAGGGATTGTTAAAATTATGATTAGAACATTTTTCCCTCCTGTATCCATTCCCAAAGGTTCACAAATTGCTCAGCTTGTTCCTTTTAAGTCTTATGTTCCCCGTACAGGCAGCAAGGAGTGGGGAACAGGAAGCTTTGGTTCCACAGGTAACCCAGATGTATGATGGGCCATGGATATCACAAGAGGTAAACCAGACAAACAGGTAACCCTGACACATCCTAATGGTGATTCTATTACTAAGAAACTCATAATTGACACTGGAGCAGATGTAACCATCATTGCAAACACAATACAGCCAAAAGATTGGGCATTGGTCAATCTTACTTTAGGCTTTGCATGTGTTGGAGGGACTCAGGCAACTTAAATGAGCAGAGATGTAATTTACCTTTACTTTCCCAGATGGAGTGAATGCATCTACAAGGCCTTATGTCATGCAAACTCCTGGTACTTTACTAGGTTTGTTTGGCAGGGATCTGTTAAGACAGTTAAAAAGGACCATTGTTACAGAGTCTTTTTAGCAGCGGCCACTGGGGGGCAGCCAATCCTCAAAATTACCCGGACCATTAGTGGTGTGGATTGATCAGTGTGGATTGATCAGTGGCCGCTGCCAAAGGAAAAGCTGCCCACAGTTCAACAATTAGTGCAAGAACAGCTTGAGGAAGGGCACATAAAACCACCCACTAGCCCTTAGAAGTACACTCCAATTTTTGCCATCCCGAAAAAGAGTGGGAAATGGAGGTTGCTACATGACTTACGTGCTCTTAATACAGTAATGCTAAGTATGGGTGCCTTGCAACACGGTCTTCCATCTCCTACTATGATACCTGAATCATGGAATCTATTGATCATTGATCTCAAAGATTGTTTTTTCACCATTCCCTTATATCCAGAAGACACAGATAAGTTTGCTTTTTCTGTTCCATCTATCAATAAGGCAGAATCCTACAAAAGGTATGAATGGATTTGTTTGCCCCAAGGCATGTGAGACTCCCCTATGACTTGCCAAATTTATGTCACTTGGGCATTAGAACCTGTTTGGCAGCAATTCCCTGAATATATCATCTATCACTACATGGATGATATATTAGTGGCTGGAAAACAATTAGACTCCGTAACTATTCTAAAAACCATGACAGGTTGGAAGACGGGGGGTTAAAAATTGCTCCTGATAAGGTGCAGCATTCTGCTCCTTGGAATTATCTTGGGTGGCAGACTGATCAGTCTGTAGTGAAACCACAGAAACTCACCATTACCACTAAAATTAAAACTGTACATCATGTTCAGAAGTTAGTTGGAGATATTCAATGGAATAGAACCATTTGTGGGATAACTAATGCAGGATTGAACCATTTACTAGGTAACCTAGTACCAGTTACTAGCTACTTCATCTCGGGCAGATGAATGCCAGACCCTGGGTAAGAGACAACAGCGGGCCTTGGATCACATTGCCACAAAGGTTGCTACATCACATGCATATTGTCTGATTGAGGATGTCCCAGTTCAACTGATCGTCACAAATCAGGGCAAGGAGGATGATTACTTTGCCAAGCATCCTTTCACCTTCATTTGTCAATGGGTTAAAACTTGGGCTAATCCTTTAGTTCTTTTGGAATGGGTGTTTTTACCTGTAAAACAGTCTAGAACTATTACGACTGGATTGGAAATTTTTGCTCATTTGATTATGAAGGTTTGAGGGAGAATTTTGGAAATATGGGGACATGAACCATATGCAATTGTAGTACCACTGGCTAACTGGTATCTTGAATGGGGAATTAGACATTCTGTTTCTTTTCAGATAGCTTTGGCTGGTTATGACGACAAAGTTCACAACACTTACCCACAACTTTGGGTGTTATCCTTTTTGGATCATCAGCGTCTGGAGGACAGACATTGGAGATCTGACTGTCCGCTATCTGGGCCGACAGTGTTTACAGATGTAGGTAAAAGGTCAAAAAGGGCTGCCTGTGCTTGGCAGCAAGACAAAGGGTGAAAAAAGCATGTCATTTTTGGAGAGGCAAAAGATACATTGCAGACATTAGAATGTAAAGCTGTGATTTGGGCTTTTGAAAATTGGTATAATGAGGCCATTAACATTGCTTCTGATTTGCTTTATGTAGTTGGCTGTGTCCAACACCTTGAAAGAGCAGCACTTAAAGAGGTGAGTAATAAGCATTTGTATTCCCTTTTAAGCCGATTGCTTAAAACTCTAAATCAACGATGGCAGGAATGCTTTATTATTCATATTCGAAGTCATCAAGCTCTCCCTGGTCTGTCTGAAGTTAACGCTCAAGCTGATCGGTTGGTAGCCATTGTCTGGCCAATGCCAAGCCCTGAGAATTTTCAGCAGGCTAAAACTTCCATGCCTTTCTTCCTCAATCTGCTAAAATGTTAGTTAAACAATTTGGTGTTCCCTTTACTGATGCTTATGGTATTGTGCAATCCTGTGCTGATTGTCAGCAAGATGGCATTGGTTTAGGCACTGGTGTTAACTCTAGGGGTACCCAACCCTTGCGACTATGGCAAATGGATGTAACTCATGCAGCAGAATTTGGTTGGAAAAAATTGGTATATTCTTGCATTGATACCTATTCTTGTGTTATATGGGCTACTCTCTTTGCAGGTGAGGCAGCACGTCATGTTGAGAAACATTTGTACAATTGTTTTGCCATGTTAGGTGTCCCCTCAGCAATTAGGACTGACAATGGTGCTGCCTACTGTTCCTCAAGATTCAAGCGTTTCTGTAATTTATGGGGTATTCAACATGACACTGGTATTCCTCACAATCCTACTGGTCAGGCAATTATTGAGCGTGCTCATCAGACGTTCAAGGGCTTGCTGCAGAAACAAAAAGGGGGAACCACAGAGTTATCCCCTGAGGAAAAAACAGCTAAAGCCGTCTTTGTGCTTAATTACCTTAGAAAAACAGGAGATAGGGAAGATCCACCTATTCTTGTGCATCATGCCCTCACATGTAATCTAAGTGAAGAATTGCCTGCTGGTATTCAGGTCATGTTCAAAAGGCCAGAAACAGGGATGTGGGAAGGACCGGCTACAGTAAAACTAAGAGGCAGAGGTTATATGTGCTTACCTACAGATAAAGGCATTCATTGGATCCCAGCCAAGTGGGTAAAGCCCTATCTGAAACTACTGTCATCCACCCATGCTGTGTCCAGAGGCACAGGGGAATTGCTGAAAACACTGACTCCAGATAGCCCTGAATCCACTTCTTCAACACCTGACAGCTGAACACCGATCAGGATATCTACCAACTTTGCTGGCATTTGCTGAGGGATTACTAGCAACTCCACATAGACTTAACATACACAGGTTAGATGTAAACAGGTTTCATTTACCTTCACTTCCATCACAAGTTGGAAATCAGATAGAAAAGGCTTGTTACCTGAATGGTTGTGCATGCAAGCCATGGCCTAAAGTTCATTGTATAATGTGTAACTTTAAAACTAGGTGACAAGTTCATCAAGTACATAATTTAGCCTTGGTTTGAGAGAAAAAGCAAAAATGGAGGTCTATTAACCTAATATGAAATAAATGCTCTATCCACCTTTACACTCTTACTTAGAATGTAATGCTCTTCACTCTTAGAATAGCATAAGCTAAATTCTTAGGGCATAACTGGGAGAGATATCAGAGTTTTCTCCAGGATGTATCTTTGATAGAAACACATGAGCAGAGATTGTTACTGTGGGTGCAGTTTAGACTTGCTTTCATTGCTCTAGTAAACCAAATTGTACTAGGGAGCAAGATAACAGCTACTGAATGTGGAGTGGGAATAGCAATACCGCAAATACATCACGTTAGTGAGTGGGAGTGGGAGCAGGCCAAAGCGTTTTGGGCAAAGCGCAGGCATGATCGCTGACAACAGCATCAATGGCAATAGTCTGGCAGATATTAACAATGTTGCTGAGTGCAGTGATTAAAGAAATGCAGGAAGTATTCAGTATAGAGAAGCAAGATACCATGTGGGTTCCATGGGCTAACAGAACAGGGCAAGAATCCTTCTGCTTATCACTAGCTACCCCTTCGGATCCATTTTGTACCTGTTTCATTGGAGTTCTCTTCAACTTCAATGGAAGAATTCAGAAAATGGACCAGAGCTCAAATTTATGGTAACTTAAGTAAGGCCTGGTCAAATTGCTGTACTAATCAAAATGGAATAATCACAGAAAATTGGTGTACAAACCAAAAAATCCCTAGAAATCCTTTAGGAGCTCAGGCATGTACAATCACTCAAAATGTAAATACTACAGGCCAGGAACCACAGGAATTGGATATTCTGGGATCATTCCCAGGAAATTCTTGGTTGTTCTTTGAGTACTTCAAGGGCAAAGAGCTGATTAGGGAGAGGTCAGAAAAGCCCAGAGACGATAGCACTTGGTATCTCCTGTTTCTTCATGGTACTACAATACCACATCATACTGTATCAACTGGACGTGGTCTGTGCCCCTAAAACAAAAATCAGCAAGGATGTGACCTCCTGGAGTTTTTCTCATTTGTGGAGATAGAGCTTGGCCTGCAATTCCTCAGAAAGCATTAGGAGGACCTTGCTATTTTGGGAAACTGAGACTGTTAGTCCTCAGCATTCAACAAATGCTTAACATCAGGCACAAATTCCAACATTAAAAGTGTAGTGTGCATTCATTAGGCTCATGCTGTAAGGATAATGTAGAATTGTGGATTAGGCCTTCAGTTTTACTGGCATCACTTTTTACACCAGGCGTAGCTTCTTCACAGGCCCATACACAATCAAAGGGATTGGTTTGTTGGACAGGAAAACAAATTAACATTACATCTACAATACTGAATGAGCTTACCACTGATGTATGTAGCATATGCCACGCTGTGCTACAAGACAGGGCTGCTATAGACTTTTTGTTGCTAGCACAAGGACATGGGTGTGAGGATTTTGAAGGGATGTGTTGCATGAAGCTCTCTGACCACTCTGAATCTATTCACAAGAAAGTGTCACTGCTTAGGGGGAAACCTGAAAAAGCTCACAGCTGTTGAGAATTCCTTTGACGAGTGGCTAAAATCCTGGGGAATAACAGGCTGGCTCAAGGACGTAGTCTGCTTTGGCATTATGATACTTTGTCATCTTTTTCAATTCTGCTTGTAGTGCCTTGCTTACTACGATGTGTGCAGAAACTAATTGACCGTGATTATAAACCAGTCTGACCTGGGCAAAAACAAAGCCGGGGAAATGTCATGGATTTTTTTGCAGATAGAGGAGTTTTTGCAGGACAATGGCCATATTCAGCCAATGCACAATCCAGCCTGCTTGGGATAATGGACAATGGACACGATCACAAACAAGAATGGACATCTTCAGAAATTGGGTGGGTATATCCTTGAAAAGATACAAGAAGAAGAGTCATCTGGACTCAGCAAGTTTGTCAGTGAGCTTGGGAAAGTAAGTAAACAAGACAGTTCATGGGTGGGACAGAAAACCACAGCCAGCTGCATGAAAAATTAGATGATCCAATCAGCATCCTATTTTAGACGCGTGAACAGTTAGGTCTAACCAATCATGTATTAGCTCGAGACGCGTGGACAGTAGAGAATTATTATAAATATAGTCATTTTAGGGATAATAAATTTGGCTTCAGTGGATCAAATGGGTTATAGTGTGACGTCCCTGAACCTCCGCATCCTGCACTGTTTTCCCCCCACATTTCTGGTGGAGACCGTGGGCAACCCTGAGAGGCACTCGAGGATGGCAATTTGGCTGCTGTGCAGAGGGTCGGAGACAGCCCTCAAGGAGCAGAGAAGCCGGTCGAAAGCATCCTCACTGCTCTGGTGAGAGGAAAAGTTTTCTGGAGCCCCAATCATAGATGTCCTGAATCTCGCCCTGATTAAGGTGAGCGGCCGGGGAGGAGATTGTGTCTGAACATGAAAGGGAAAGTGTTCAGAAACTCCTCCAACATATCCTCTCTAAGAGAGAAGATAAGTACGATGCTTCCAATTTGAAGGGACGATTACACTGGGCTTGGGAACATAATCTCATAGCAGGAGCACAGGGTGCTTTTGAGATTTTGACATGGGAAGACGTGGGGCAAAAGTTGTGGGACTTCATTGCATCCAGAGGGAATGAGGCAAAAGAGGTGTCTAAGTATGTTACTTTGTGGAAAATCATCATGGAATTTTTACAGGCCTTAAAGGCAGAGAGGAAAGCTGCTGCTGCAGCTTGTGCTGCCCTTTGCTCTGAGTCAGAGAAGCCACAGGCGTTCCCAGTAACTTCAGTTCAGCCACTGGTTTCTACAACCTTAGATATTCCCCTGCGCAGCCCACAACCCCTCAGCTCAGGATCCATCATTACACCAACTGCTCCTCCAGCTCCTAGTGAGAATGAGGAAGCTGCTGCCTCTTTGGTAGAGTTAGTCTGCAGACCAAAGGACACTTGAAATCGGAGTGAAAAAAACCTCTTTCGTCTTGTTAGTCTGCAGAACAAAAGACAGTTGTACTCAGAGTGAAAAAACTGCTGATAACAGTAACTTAGAGACTAAACATGCTGTAAAGGATAAGGAAAGAGATGTTGTTATGAATAATACTTCAATTGAAGAGAATTTACGATCTTTAGTGGATAATTTGCAAAAGTTGGTAATTGAACAAAAGGATTCGGTTGTCCCCAAAAGAGACTATTCTTTTCATAAAATGGATCTACCAATGATTTTGGGTTTGGGCAGACAATCAGGAAAGCCCTTACCACCCTCTCATTTTGCCAGCATCTGAGCCGCTTAAATGAAATCCTCCCTCTCATGCCGTAAAGAATGTGGAATTGGAATTGGAATGGGACCCTGAGATAGAAGCAGCGCAGAAACGCAAGTGGCAGGGGGTTATTACAGAAGCAATTGTAGAAGGGACTTTTCCCACAAGTGATATACAGGCTTTTCCTGTAGTAACTAATGCTGCAGGTAGAGTTTGAGGACTTTTCGAGCGGAAGATTTTAGAGAGGTTAAGAAATGCAATCTCACAATTTGGTTTAAAATCCCAGCTAGCAACAGTCACTGCTGCAGTATGTTTTTACCTCTAACACATTTATTCCAGCTGATGTGTATACCCTAATAAGGCTTTTAATGTCGCCCCACTAGCAGGTGATGTTCCATAAAAGCTGGGAGGAAAATGGTGCCCAGGAAGCAGCAAAACCTCAGGTGCAGGGCGATCCTCTGGATGGTTTAAGAGCACAACAGTTGCTTGGCAAAAGGCCCTGGGCTACTGCCACTGCCCAGGCTAGGAGCATTGATGAAGTTTTACAGATGAGTCAAAAATTAGCCCATCATGCTATCCGTGCACTTCCAGATGGGTTACACACTTGTACACAAATTCGACAAGGAGGGAATGAGGACTTGGATAAATTTGTGGACAGATTGCATGAAGCTATTTACGCTCATCCTGATTTTGATTCAGACCCAAATATGCAATTGTTTAATATGCTGGCTTTTGACAATGCTCACGATAAAACTGGGCACATTTTGGGTACACTAAAGAAGGGAGCTGATGTTAGAGAAATGCTGGAACTGATGGCTAGGACTGCAGAAAGGCAAAAAGAAGTCTATGTAGCAGCTGCAGTAAAGGGTGTGGTAAAACCACTGCTTTCTATACTGCAAAAGAAAGCAGAGGGAAAGAGCATGAAGTGCTTTGGATGTGGTAAAATCGGACATGTTAGGAGTCAGTGTCGCTTTGCAACTATGAAAACATTTTGTTCTATCTGCCAGAAAGATAACCACAATACTAAAGAAGGTCAGTTCCAGGCAAATGGCCTTGGCAATGTGCCCTCTCCGCACGTGCAGAAAGAAGTACGGAGAGCTGCCTGGAGAGCTCAGCCTCCCATGGTGGAGGAGGAGAAGGACTTCACTCTCTTAGATCGTCACCTTCTGGAAGTCCAGGACTGGATGTGGTAACCACAGTAGATGTCACCATCACGGACTCTGCTGTACAACTGAGAGACACTAATGCAAAAGGACCCTTTGGGGATGGGCTTAGTGCTTTTCTGTTAGGGAGATCATCTGCCAGTGAAAAGGGATTGGATATAATCCCTGGGGTTATTGATGCAGATTATCAAGGGATTGTTAAAATTATGATTAGAACATTTTTCCCTCCTGTATCCATTCCCAAAGGTTCACAAATTGCTCAGCTTGTTCCTTTTAAGTCTTATGTTCCCCGTACAGGCAGCAAGGAGTGGGGAACAGGAAGCTTTGGTTCCACAGGTAACCCAGATGTATGATGGGCCATGGATATCACAAGAGGTAAACCAGACAAACAGGTAACCCTGACACATCCTAATGGTGATTCTATTACTAAGAAACTCATAATTGACACTGGAGCAGATGTAACCATCATTGCAAACACAATACAGCCAAAAGATTGGGCATTGGTCAATCTTACTTTAGGCTTTGCAGGTATTGGAGGGACTCAGGCAACTTAAATGAGCAGAGATGTAATTTACCTTTACTTTCCCAGATGGAGTGAATGCATCTACAAGGCCTTATGTCATGCAAACTCCTGGTACTTTACTAGGTTTGCTTGGCAGGGATCTGTTAAGACAGTTAAAAAGGACCATTGTTACAGAGTCTTTTTAGCAGCGGCCACTGGGGGGCAGCCAATCCTCAAAATTACCCGGACCATTGGTGGTGTGGATTGATCAGTGTGGATTGATCAGTGGCCGCTGCCAAAGGAAAAGCTGCCCACAGTTCAACAATTAGTGCAAGAACAGCTTGAGGAAGGGCACATAAAACCACCCACTAGCCCTTAGAAGTACACTCCAATTTTTGCCATCCCGAAAAAGAGTGGGAAATGGAGGTTGCTACATGACTTACGTGCTCTTAATACAGTAATGCTAAGTATGGGTGCCTTGCAACACGGTCTTCCATCTCCTACTATGATACCTGAATCATGGAATCTATTGATCATTGATCTCAAAGATTGTTTTTTCACCATTCCCTTATATCCAGAAGACACAGATAAGTTTGCTTTTTCTGTTCCATCTATCAATAAGGCAGAATCCTACAAAAGGTATGAATGGATTTGTTTGCCCCAAGGCATGTGAGACTCCCCTATGACTTGCCAAATTTATGTCACTTGGGCATTAGAACCTGTTTGGCAGCAATTCCCTGAATATATCATCTATCACTACATGGATGATATATTAGTGGCTGGAAAACAATTAGACTCCGTAACTATTCTAAAAACCATGACAGGTTGGAAGACGGGGGGTTAAAAATTGCTCCTGATAAGGTGCAGCATTCTGCTCCTTGGAATTATCTTGGGTGGCAGACTGATCAGTCTGTAGTGAAACCACAGAAACTCACCATTACCACTAAAATTAAAACTGTACATCATGTTCAGAAGTTCGTTGGAGATATTCAATGGATTAGAACCATTTGTGGGATAACTAATGCAGGATTGAACCATTTACTAGGTAACCTAGTACCAGTTACTAGCTACTTCATCTCGGGCAGATGAATGCCGGACCCTGGATAAGAGACAACAGCGGGCCTTGGATCCCATTGCCACAAAGGTTGCTACATCACATGCATATTGTCTGATTGAGGATGTCCCAGTTCAACTGATCGCCACAAATCAGGGCAAGGAGGATGATTACTTTGCCAAGCATCCTTTCATCTTCATTTGTCAATGGGTTAAAACTCAGGCTAATCCTTTAGTTCTTTTGGAATGGGTGTTTTTACCTGTAAAACAGTCTAGAACTATCACCACTGGATTGGAAATTTTTGCTCATTTGATTATGAAGGTTTGAGGGAGAATTTTGGAAATATGGGGACATGAACCAAATGCAATTGTAGTACCACTGGCTAACTGGTATCTTGAATGGGGAATTAGACATTCTGTTTCTTTTCAGATAGCTTTGGCTGGTTATGACGACAAAGTTCACAACACTTACCCACGACTTTGGGTGTTATCTTTTTTGGATCATCAGCGTCTGGAGGACAGACATTGGAGGTCTGACTGTCCGGTAACTGGGCAGACAGTGTTTACAGATGCAGGTAAAAGGTCAAAAAGGGCTGCCTGTGCTTGGCAGCAAGACAAAGGGTGAAAAAAGCATGTCATTTTTGGAGAGGCAAAAGATACATTGCAGACATTAGAATTTAAAGCTGTCAATTGGGCTTTTGAAAATTGGTATAATGAGGCCATTAACATTGCTTCTGATTTGCTTTATGTAGTTGGCTGTGTCCAACACCTTGAAAGAGCAGCACTTAAAGAGGTGAGTAATAAGCATTTGTATTCCCTTTTAAGCCGATTGCTTAAAACTCTAAATCAACGACGGCAGGAATGCTTTATTATTTATATTCGAAGTCATCAAGCTCTCCCTGGTCTGTCTGAAGTTAACGCTCAAGCTGATCGGTTGGTAGCCATTGTCTGGCCAATGCCAAGCCCTGAGAATTTTCAGCAGGCTAAAACTTCCATGCCTTTCTTCCTCAATCTGCTAAAATGTTAGTTAAACAATTTGGTGTTCCCTTTACTGATGCTTATGGTATTGTGCAATCCTGTGCTGATTGTCAGCAAGATGGCATTGGTTTAGGCACTGGTGTTAACTCTAGGGGTACCCAACCCTTGCGACTATGGCAAATGGATGTAACTCATGCAGCAGAATTTGGTTGGAAAAAATTGGTATTTTCTTGCATTGATACCTATTCTTGTGTTATATGGGCTACTCTCTTTGCAGGTGAGGCAGCACGTCATGTTGAGAAACATTTGTACAATTGTTTTGCCATGTTAGGTGTCCCCTCAGCAATTAAGACTGACAATGGTGCTGCTTACTGTTCCTCAAGATTCAAGCGTTTCTGTAATTTATGTTGTATTCAACATGACACTGGTATTCCTCACAATCCTACTGGTCAGGCAATTATTGAGCGTGCTCATCAGACGTTCAAGGGCATGCTGCAGAATCAAAAAGGGGGACCTACAGGGTTATCCCCTGAGGAAAAAACAGCTAAAGCCGTCTTTGTGCTTAATTACCTTTGAAAAACAGGAGATAGGGAAGATCCACCTATTCTTGTGCATCATGCCCTCACATGTAATCTAAGTGAAGAATTGCCTGGTGGTATTCAGGTCATGTTCAAAAGCCCAGAAACAGGGATGTGGGAAGGACTGGCTACAGTAAACCTAAGAGGCAGAGGTTATATGTGCTTACCTACAGATAAAGGCATTCATTGGATCCCAGCCAAGTGGGTAAAGCCCTATCTGAAACCACTGTCATCCACCCATGCTGTGTCCAGAGGCACAGGGGAATTGGTGAAAACACTGACTCCAGATAGCCCTGAATCCACTTCTTCAACACCTGACAGCTGAACACCGATCAGAATATCTACCAACTTTGCTGGTGTTTGCTGAGGGATTACTAGCAACTCCACATAGACTTAACATACACAGGTTAGATGTAAACAGGTTTCATTTACCTTCACTTCTATCACAAGTTGGAAATCAGATAGAAAAGGCTTGTTACCTGAATGGTTGTGCATGCAAGCCGTGGCCTAAAGTTCATTGTATAATGTGTAACTTTAAAACTAGGTGACAAGTTCATCAAGTACATAATTTAGCCTTGGTTTGAGAGAAAAAGCAAAAATGTAGGTCTATTAACCTAATATGAAATAAATGCTCTATCCACCTTTACACTCTTACTTAGAATGTAATGCTCTTCACTCTTAGAATAGCATAAGCTAAATTCTTAGGGCATAACTGGGAGAGATATCAGAGTTTTCTCCAGGATGTATCTTTGATAGAAACACATGAGCAGAGATTGTTACTGTGGGTGCAGTTTAGACTTGCTTTCATTGCTCTAGTAAACCAAATTGTACTAGGGAGCAAAATAATAGCTACTGAATGTGGAGTGGGAATAGCAATACCGCAAATACATCACGTTAGTGAGTGGGAGTGGGAGCAGGCCAAAGCGTTTTGGGCAAAGCGCAGGCATGATCGCTGACAACAGCATCAATGGCAATAGTCTGGCAGATATTAACAATGTTGATAAGTGCAGTGATTGAAGAAATGCAGTGATTAAAGAAATGCAGGAAGTATTCAGTATAGAGAAGCAAGATACCATGTGGGTTCCATGGGCTAACAGAACAGGGCAAGAATCCTTCTGCTTATCACTAGCTACCCCTTCGGATCCATTTTGTACCTGTTTCATTGGAGTTCCCTTCAACTTCAATGGAAGAATTCAGAAAATGGACCAGAGCTCAAATTTATGGTAACTTAAGTAAGGCCTGGTCAAATTGCTGTACTAATCAAAATGGAATAATCACAGAAAATTGGTGTGCAAACCAAAAAGTCCCTAGAAAGCCTTTAGGAGCGCAGGCATGTACAATCACTCAAAATTTAAATACCACAGGCCAGGAACCACAGGAATTGGATATTCTGGGATCATTCCCAGGAAATTCTTGGTTGTTCTTTGAGTACTTCAAGGGCAAAGAGCTGATTAGGGAGAGGTCAGAAAAGCCCAGAGACGATAGCACTTGGTATCTCCTGTTTCTTCATGGTACTACAATACCACATCATACTGTATCAACTGGACGTGGTCTGTGCCCCTGAAACAAAAATCAGCAAGGATGTGACCTCCTGGAGTTTTTCTCATTTGTGGAGATAGAGCTTGGCCTGCAATTCCTCAGAAAGCATTAGGAGGACCTTGCTATTTTGGGAAACTGACACTGTTAGTCCTCAGCATTCAACAAATGCTTAACATCAGGCACAAATTCCAACATTAAAAATGTAGTGTGCATTCATTAGGCTCATGCTGTAAGGATAATGTAGAATTGTGGATTAGGCCTTCAGTTTTACTGGCATCACTTTTTACACCAGGCGTAGCTTCTTCACAGGCCCATACACAATCAAAGGGATTGGTTTGTTGGACAGGAAAACAAATTAACATTACATCTACAATACTGAATGAGCTTACCACTGATGTATGTAGCATATGCCACGCTGTGCTACAAGACAGGGCTGCTATAGACTTTTTGTTGCTAGCACAAGGACATGGGTGTGAGGATTTTGAAGGGATGTGTTGCATGAAGCTCTCTGACCACTCTGAATCTATTCACAAGAAACTGTCACTGCTTAGGGGGAAACCTGAAAAAGCTCACAGCTGTTGAGAATTCCTTTGACAAGTGGCTAAAATCCTGGGGAATACCAGGCTGGCTCAAGGACGTAGTCTGCTTTGGCATCATGATACTTTGTCATCTTTTTCAATTCTGCTTGTAGTGCCTTGCTTACTACGATGTGTGCAGAAACTAATTGAGCGTGATTATAAACCAGTCTGGCCTGTGCAAAAACAAAGCCGGGGAAATGTCATGGATTTTTTTGCAGATAGAGGTGTTTTTGCAGGACAATGGCCATATTCAGCCAATGCACAATCCAGCCTGCTTGGGATGATGGACAATGGACACGATCACAAACAAGAATGGACATCTTCAGAAATTGGGTGGATATATCCTTGAAAAGATAGAAGAAGAAGAGTCATCTGGACTCAGCAAGTTTGTCTGTGAGCTTGGGAAAGTAAGTAAACAAGACAGTTCATGGGTGGGACAGAAAACCACAGCCAGCTGCGTGAAAAATTAGATGATCCAATCAGCATCCTATTTTAGACGCGTGAAGAGTTAGGTCTAGCCAATCATGTATTAGCTCGAGACGCGTGGACAGTAGAGAATTATTATAAATATAGTCATTTTAGGGATAATAAATTTGGCTTCACTGGATCAAATGGGTTATAGTGTGATGTCCCTGAACCTCCGCATCCTGCACTGTTTTCCCCCCACATTTCTGGTGGAGACCGTGGGCAACCCTGAGAGGCACTCGAGGATGGCAATTTGGCTGCTGTGCAGAGGGTCGGAGACAGCCCTCAAGGAGCAGAGAAGCCGGTCGAAAGTATCCTCACTGCTCTGGTGAGAGGAAAAGGTTTCTGGAGCCCCAGTCGTAGATGTCCTGAATCTCGCCCTGATTAAGGTGAGCGGCCGGGGAGGAGATTGTGTCTGAACATGAAAGGGAAAGTGTTCAGAAACTCCTCCAACATATCCTCTCTAAGAGAGAAGATAAGTACGATGCTTCCAATTTGAAGGGACGATTACACTGGGCTTGGGAACATAATCTCATAGCAGGAGCACAGGGTGCTTTTGAGATTTTGACATGGGAAGACGTGGGGCAAAAGTTGTGGGACTTCATTGCATCCAGAGGGAATGAGGCAAAAGAGGTGTCTAAGTATGTTACTTTGTGGAAAATCTTCATGGAATTTTTACAGGCCTTAAAGGCAGAGAGGAAAGCTGCTGCTGCAGCTTGTGCTGCCCTTGCCTCTGAGTCAGAGAAGCCACAGGCGTTCCCAGTAACTTCAGTTCAGCCACTGGTTTCTACAACCTTAGATATTCCCCTGCGCAGCCCACAACCCCTCAGCTCAGGATCCATCATTACACCAACTGCTCCTCCAGCTCCTAGTGAGAATGAGGAAGCTGCTGCCTCTTTGGTAGAGTTAGTCTGCAGACCAAAGGACACTTGAAATCGGAGTGAAAAAAACCTCTTTCGTCTTGTTAGTCTGCAGAACAAAAGACAGTTGTACTCAGAGTGAGAAAACTGCTGATAACAGTAACTTAGAGACTAAACATGCTGTAAAGGATAAGGAAAGAGATGTTGTTATGAATAATACTTCCATTGAAGAGAATTTACGATCTTTAGTGGATAATTTGCAAAAGTTGGTAATTCAACAAAAGGATTTGGTTGTCCCCAAAAGAGACTATTCTTTTCATAAAATGGATCTACCAATGATTGTGGGTTTGGGCAGACAATCAGGAAAGCCCTTACCACCCTCTCATTTTGCCAGCATCTGAGCCGCTTAAATGAAATCCTCCCTCTCATGCCGTAAAGAATGTGGAATTGGAATTGGAATGGGACCCTGAGATAGAAGCAGCGCAGAAACGCAAGTGGCAGGGGGTTATTACAGAAGCAATTGTAGAAGGGACTTTTCCCACAAGTGATATACAGGCTTTTCCTGTAGTAACTAATGCTGCAGGTAGAGTTTGGGAACTTTTCGAGTGGAAGATTTTAGAGAGGTTAAGAAATGCAATCTCACAATTTGGTTTAAAATCCCAGCTAGCAACAGTCACTGCTGCAGTATATTTTTACCTCTAACACATTTATTCCAGCTGATGTGTATACCCTAATAAGGCTTTTAATGTCGCCCCACTAGCAGGTGATGTTCCATAAAAGCTGGGAGGAAAATGGTGCCCAGGAAGCAGCAAAACCTCAGGTGCAGGGTGATCCTCTGGATGGTTTAAGAGCACAACAGTTGCTTGGCAAAAGGCCCTGGGCTACTGCCACTGCCCAGGCTAGGAGCATTGATGAAGTTTTACAGATGAGCGAAAAATTAGCCCATCATGCTATCCTTGCACTTCCAGATGGGTTACACACTTGTACACAAATTCGACAAGGAGGGAATGAGGACTTGGATAAATTTGTGGACAGATTGCATGAAGGTATTTACGCTCATCCTGATTTCGATTCAGACCCAAATATGCAATTGTTTAATATGCTGGCTTTTGACAATGCTCATGATAAAACTGGGCAGATTTTGGGTACACTAAAGAAGGGAGCTGATGTTAGAGAAATGCTGGAACTGATGGCTAGGACTGCAGAAAGGCAAAAAGAAGTCTATGTAGCAGCTGCAGTAAAGGGTGTGGTAAAACCACTGCTTTCTATACTGCAAAAGAAAGCAGAGGGAAAGAGCATGAAGTGCTTTGGATGTGGTAAAATTGGACATGTTAGGAGTCAGTGTCGCTTTGCAACTATGAAAACGTTTTGTTCTATCTGCCAAAAAGATAACCACAATACTAAAGAAGGTCAGTTCCAGGCAAATGGCCTTGGCAATGTGCCCTCTCCGCACGTGCAGAAAGAAGTACGGAGAGCTGCCTGGAGAGCTCAGCCTCCCATGGTGGAGGAGGAGAAGGACTTCACTCTCTTAGATTGTCACCTTCTGGAAGTCCAGGACTGGATGTGGTAACCACAGTAGATGTCACCATCATGGACTCTGCTGTACAACTGAGAGACACTAATGCAAAAGGACCCTTTGGGGATGGGCTTAGTGCTTTTCTGTTAGGGAGATCATCTGCCAGTGAAAAGGGATTGGATATAATCCCTGGGGTTATTGATGCAGATGATCAAGGGATTGTTAAAATTATGATTAGAACATTTTTCCCTCCTGTATCCATTCCCAAAGGTTCACAAATTGCTCAGCTTGTTCCTTTTAAGTCTTATGTTCCCCGTACAGGCAGCAAGGAGTGGGGAACAGGAAGCTTTGGTTCCACAGGTAACCCAGATGTATGATGGGCCATGGATATCACAAGAGGTAAACCAGACAAACAGGTAACCCTGACACATCCTAATGGTGATTCTATTACTAAGAAACTCATAATTGACACTGGAGCAGATGTAACCATCATTGCAAACACAATACAGCCAAAAGATTGGGCATTGGTCCATCTTACTTTAGGCTTTGCAGGTATTGGAGAGACTCAGGCAACTTAAATGAGCAGAGATGTAATTTACCTTTACTTTCCCAGATGGAGTGAATGCATCTACAAGGCCTTATGTCATGCAAACTCCTGGTACTTTACTAGGTTTGCTTGGCAGGGATCTGTTAAGACAGTTAAAAAGGACCATTGTTACAGAGTCTTTTTAGCAGCGGCCACTGGGGGGCAGCCAATCCTCAAAATTACCCGGACCATTGGTGGTGTGGATTGATCAGTGTGGATTGATCAGTGGCCGCTGCCAAAGGAAAAGCTGCCCACAGTTCAACAATTAGTGCAAGAACAGCTTGAGGAAGGGCACATAAAACCACCCACTAGCCCTTAGAAGTACACTCCAATTTTTGCCATCCCGAAAAAGAGTGGGAAATGGAGGTTGCTACATGACTTACGTGCTCTTAATATAGTTATGCTAAGTATGGGTGCCTTGCAACATGGTCTTCCATCTCCTACTATGATACCTGAATCATGGAATCTATTGATCATTGATCTCAAAGATTGTTTTTTCACCATTCCCTTATACCCAGAAGACACAGATAAGTTTGCTTTTTCTGTTCCATCTATCAATAAGGCAGAATCCTACAAAAGGTATGAATGGATTTGTTTGCCCCAAGGCATGTGAGACTCCCCTATGACTTGCCAAATTTATGTCACTTGGGCATTAGAACCTGTTTGGCAGCAATTCCCTGAATATATCATCTATCACTACATGGATGATATATTAGTGGCTGGAAAACAATTAGACTCCGTAACTATTCTAAAAACCATGACAGGTTGGAAGACGGGGGGTTAAAAATTGCTCCTGATAAGGTGCAGCATTCTGCTCCTTGGAATTATCTTGGGTGGCAGACTGATCAGTCTGTAGTGAAACCACAGAAACTCACCATTACCACTAAAATTAAAACTGTACATCATGTTCAGAAGTTAGTTGAAGATATTCAATGGATTAGAACCATTTGTGGGATAACTAATGCAGAATTGAACCATTTACTAGGTAACCTAGTACCAGTTACTAGCTACTTCATCTCGGGCAGATGAATGCCGGACCCTGGATAAGAGACAACAGCGGGCCTTGGATCACATTGCCACAAAGGTTGCTACATCACATGCATATTGTCTGATTGAGGATGTCCCAGTTCAACTGATCGTCACAAATCAGGGCAAGGAGGATGACTACTTTGCCAAGCATCCTTTCACCTTCATTTGTCAATGGGTTAAAACTCGGCCTAATCCTTTAGTTCTTTTGGAATGGGTGTTTTTACCTGTAAAACAGTCTAGAACTATCACCACTGGATTGGAAATTTTTGCTCATTTGATTATGAAGGTTTGAGGGAGAATTTTGGAAATATGGGGACATGAACCATATGCAATTGTAGTACCACTGGCTAACTGGTATCTTGAATGGGGAATTAGACATTCTGTTTCTTTTCAGATAGCTTTGGCTGGGTATGACGACAAAGTTCACAGCACTTACCCACGACTTTGGCTGTTATCTTTATTGGATCATCAGCGTCTGGAGGACAGACCCTGGAGGTCTGACTGTCCGCTATCTGGGCAGACAGTGTTTACAGATGCAGGTAAAAGGTCAAAAAGGGCTGCCTGTGCTTGGCAGCAAGACAAAGGGTGAAAAAAGCATGTCATTTTTGGAGAGGCAAAAGATACATTGCAGACATTAGAATTTAAAGCTGTCAATTGGGCTTTTGAAAATTGGTATAATGAGGCCATTAACATTGCTTCTGATTTGCTTTATGTAGTTGGCTGTGTCCAACACCTTGAAAGAGCAGCACTTAAAGAGGTGAGTAATAAGCATTTGTATTCCCTTTTAAGCCGATTGCTTAAAACCCTAAATCAACGACGGCAGGAATGCTTTATTATTCATATTCGAAGTCATCAAGCTCTCCCTGGTCTGTATGAATTTAACGCTCGAGCTGATCGGTTGGTAGCCATTGTCTGGCCAATGCCAAGCCCTGAGAATTTTCAGCAGGCTAAAACTTCCATGCCATTCTACCTCAATCTGCTAAAATATTAGTTAAACAATTTGGTGTTCCCTTTACTGATGCTTATGGTATTGTGCAATCCTGTGCTGATTGTCAGCAAGATGGCATTGGTTTAGGCACTGGTGTTAACTCTAGGGGTACCCAACCCTTGCGATTATGGCAAATGGATGTAACTCATGCAGCAGAATTTGGTTGGAAGAAATTGGTATATTCTTGCATTGATACCTATTCTTGTGTTATATGGGCTACTCTCTTTGCAGGTGAGGCAGCACGTCATGTTGAGAAACATTTGTACAATTGTTTTGCCATGTTAGGTGTCCCCTCAGCAATTAAGACTGACCATGGTGCTGCCTAATGTTCCTCAAGATTCAAGCGTTTCTGTAATTTATGGGGTATTCAACATGACACTGGTATTCCTCACAATCCTACTGGTCAGGCAATTATTGAGCGTGCTCATCAGACGTTCAAGGGCATGCTGCAGAAACAAAAAGGGGGAACCACAGAGTTATCCCCTGAGGAAAAAACAGCTAAAGCCGTCTTTGTGCTTAATTACCTTAGAAAAACAGGAGATAGGGAAGATCCACCTATTCTTGTGCATCATGCCCTCACATGTAATCTAAGTGAAGAATTGCCTGCTGGTATTCAGGTCATGTTCAAAAGCCCAGAAACAGGGATGTGGGAAGGACCGGCTACAGTAAAACTAAGAGGCAGAGGTTATATGTGCTTACCTACAGATAAAGGCATTCATTGGATCCCAGCCAAGTGGGTAAAGCCCTATCTGAAACCACTGTCATCAACCCATGCTCTGTCCAGAGGCACAGGAGAACTGGTGAAAACACTGACTCCAGATAGCCCTGAATCCACTTCTTCAACACCTGACAGCTGAACACCGATCAGAATATCTACCAACTTTGCTGGCGTTTGCTGAGGGATTACTAGCAACTCCACATAGGCTTAACATACACAGGTTAGACGTAAACAGGCTCCATTTACTTTCACTTCCCTCACAAGTTGGAAATCAGATAGAAGAGGCTTGCTATCTGCATGGTTGTGCATGCAAGCTGTGGCTTAAGGTTCATTATATAAAGTGTAGCTTAAAAATTTGGTGACAAGTTCATCAAGTACATAATTTAGCCTTGGTTCGAGAGAAAGAGGAAAAATTTAGGCCTATTTATCGCCAGCTGGGGGCTATGTACAAAGCACAAACGTGACGGGACTGCTGTGGAACGTGCCTTGAGCTGTTTTATTTTTCAGCATCAGTCTCATGACATGGTTCTGACAATGGGAAGATGCCAGCAGCTCACATCCCAGGCAGCAGAAAAAGAACTTAATGTTACAACTTACTTTATAACTTATTTGACCAATCACACAAAGCAGAAGCATATTGACAGTAGTTCTATCCAACCACTATAAGCACGCGTACCTTTGGTTAAAGCAATGCTTGCTTATTTCGAATAAAATGTCTACTTGTAAGCCTTAAAACACAATGCAAAGAGGTCCATTATTAAACTTCAAACTTCCTAATATCTTGCTAGATAAACTTTTCTGCAGCTTAGGAAGTTATCCTAGACAAGTGTTAATACACAGACCATTGTTCTACTCGTCCTTGCTTTTCTACTTTTTAAATAATTTTTCTGCTGACCTATCTCATGGCTCCTGCTTAGCTCTAATCCCAGTTCTGCTGTCTCCGAGGCCTGCCTTTTGCAGCTTTCCCAAAACCCTCTGATTTTATGGATTCCCACAGAACCAAGGGGCCATTTTGAGACTCTGCAACCTCATGGAAGCGGGGGGCCATTGTGGCATTGCACAGTCCCATGGCAAGAAGGAAACCATTTGGACACTGCAAGGCCTCATGGAAGCAAGGGGCCATTGTGCCCCTTTGGAGCTGAGAAGACTATTGTTACATCACTGTTCCTCATGGAAACCAAGATCTGTGGTGATCCTACAGGGCCTCATGGAACCAAGGGGAAATAGTGATGCTGCAGGGCCCCAAGGATGCAAGAATATGGAACAGGTCTGGGTGGCTGGGCCTCCTGGAGACTGCCTGACTGGTCCAGCTGACCTTGGCATGTTGAGAGTTGCTTCTCATCAGCCCCTGAAACCCTGGAGTTCTGTGTATGCCTTCCATTGGGAAAGAACTGTCCTTCTCCGCCATGGCCCAAATTGGGATTCCTCCTCCAAATTTGATTATATCCAAGGATTATTTCCATATAAACCTGCCAGGACAGACAGTTCTGGCTGGCCTTGGCCTCTTGAGGGCCACCACTCTTCTGCGTTCAAAACACTGGGGGCTGTACTTTTCTTACCATGGAAAAAAACATCTTTCAAGTCCAGGCATCCATGGCCAAAATTGAGAATCCACCTCCAAAATTCCTTATATGCAAGGGTAGCTCCCAGACAAAATCTGCCAGGGGTGTCTAGGTTCCCATGGTTTCCCTGGTGGCCCTGGTGCTGCTGTAGGGCCTGAGTGCTCTCGGGGCTGGGCACAGTCCTGGGGGTGGCAGTGCTGGGGCTCCAGTAGGGACAGGCCATGGGCACTGCTGGGGCATTGCTGATGCCTTAGGCCAGGCCCTGGGGACTCCAGGCTCCCTGCCCAGGCTCGCTCAAGAACGTGGCCAGGCCAATGCTCAGCAGAGAAAAGCCCCGTAAGAAGCCCCAGGCTGGCCGTGGGCAGGCTGGGGGCAAACAGCATGGCTGGTGCTCTGCAAGGGCCCTGGGAGAGATGGGAAGGAGCAGCAGAGCAGGGGCTGATCCATTCCCCATGTGCTGGACACCCCAGGGCAGCGTCCCAGAGCGTCCTCATGGAGCTGCCAACAACATCCTCTCTCTGCAGCCCTGGCCTCTCCCCCAGCTCACACAGGTGCCCCATCCTTGCAGGCACAGGCACAGCAGCACTGGCTCAGGAGCCCCTGTTTGCATTGTACAGAGCAGGCAGGAGCACCCCCATGATGTTGCTGTGGGGACAGGAACCTGAGGGAGCACAAATGCCATCAGCCCCTGGGGCCAGGAAGTGCCGGGGGACACCAGGGAAACCACTCAGCTTTGTCCTGGCCTCTGCAGCCAGCCAGAAAGTTTGTTCCCATGAGCTGGGAGTTTCCTGTCCCACTGCAGACGCTGTTGCTCAGAGCCAGGGCTGCCTGGCAGCCAGCCCCAAAGCATTTCCTTTGCTTCACCTTTCTTTACTCTTCCTTCTACAAATTTCTTCCTCTTGCCTACTCCTGCTCCCTTCCTGGCAAACAGCACATCCTTATTTGCCCTTTCCTCTCTGGCCCCACTCCCCATTTCAGTTCCTGACTCAGCACCATGGGAATTTCCGTTGGGGAGCAGGATCATCCTACAAGTGCTGCAGGAATTGTCTGCAGGCTCCTGCAGTGCCTCCTGCTGCTCCCTTGCCAGAGGCACCACAGGCCAGGGGGGCACATCTGGGCTGCTGTGTCTGCCTCTGGGGCTCCCTGTTCTGGGCAATGACGAGGAGCTGCAGAGGCTCTGCAGGACTGACAGGATGGGCTTTGGGCCTGAGAGGAGAAGCTGAGGGACCTGGGCTACTGGAGCTTCTGAAGAGGAGGCCCAGGGCTCATCCTGCAACTGCTGCAAGGGTGGTTTCAGAGAATCCCAGAATCAGCAAGGTTGGAAAAGACCTTGGAGATCATCAAGTCCAACCTGTGCCCTGACACCACCTTGTCTCCCCTGAACCTTCTTTTTTCCATTATAAACAACTGCAGATCCCTCAGCCACTCCTCAGAGATTTGTTGTTCCAGACCCCTCATCAGCCTTGTTGCCCTTCTCTGGACATGCTCCAGCCCCTCCATGTCCTTCCTAAATTGGGGGCACAGGACTGGACATAGCACTCAGGATACTGCTCAACCAGTGCTGAGCACAGGGGAAGAATCACTGCCTTGCTCCTGCTGGCCACACCATTCCTGATCCAGGCCAGGTGCCACTGGCCTTCTTGGCCATCTGGGCACACTGCTGCCTCATGTCTAGCCTGCTGTGCATCAGTCCCTGCAGGTTCCTTTCTGCCTGGCTGCTGTCCAGCCACTCTGTCCCCAGGCTGTAGTGCTGCAGGGGTTGCTGTGGCCAAAGTGCAGGACCCAGCACTTGGACTTGTTAAACCTCACATTGTTGAATTTGGTCCCTGAATCTAGCCTGTCCATTTGCCTGTTCAGAGCCCTCCTGTCCTCCAGCAGATTAACACTGCCAGCACTCTTGGTGTCACCACAGTTCCATGAGGTCCCACAGTGTCACAATGGTCTCCATGATTCCATGAGGTCTTCCTGTGTCAGAATGGTCCCTTTGGTACTATGGGCTCTGTGCTGGTGCATTCCCCTCTCCCCTTCTCAGGCTGCCCTGCCAGCTGAAAAATGCTCCTTGGGCCTGGGCCTGGGCCTTGGCCAATAGCCCCTGGGCTCAGCTCCTCTGCAGCTCATCACAAACACCGTCTGCTCCAGGCACTGCTGCTGTGTTGCTGTCGAGGAGGTCACGACACAAAGCAGAGACCACAAGCAGTCTCAGATGGCAACTCTTTATTATTGAACATGGCTGATCTTTTATACACTTTCTGATTGTTTATACTTCATCTACCCTAAGTATTGGCCACAATAAATCAACATAACTCTTTTGGTGAAGAGTTACAGTGACTTCAACTAACTTTCTAAAAAAAATTTGTCAAGCTGCAAAGTTCTCTTATCTTCAGTTCCTCACTTCTCTTGTTCTCCTTGGTTACAGCCTTGGAGAGAGCTCCTTATAAGCTTCTTCTTGCTTCTCAAGTTCTTCTCGCTTCTTTAGCTAACAGGCCCACTGTTAGCCTCTTCCACAATTCCACCTTTTTGTTTTTGAACTGTAAATACAGCTGCTATGGATTTTGGCAGGGCTCTTAGCAGAAATCCAAGCTGACAGGGGAAACACAAAACAACAATCACAACCATCAACAAAATAACATTCAGATTTTTAATAGAATTGTTCCTGTCCTTCATCCATCTATAAGTGCTTTTAAATTTCTTGACTACTTTGTCCTTAAAACTGATGAAATACATGTCCTGATATATGGCCTTAGCCAGTGTCATCTGCATGTACTGCTTCACCTGCAGAACCATCCATCCTGTCCCTTCCTGTATGCTCCAGATAAGGTTTAAAACAGTGAGCAGGAACCCATCAAGGACCATTATCTGTCTAAACACAAGCATAACCCCTCCCCAAGGTTATTAGTTCTACTGAACCAGACCACATGCCAGTAATTAAATCCTCGACCCATACCTTGACATTTCTACAGAAATCTGGTTGCTTAGAATTCAAAGAGGAAAAATGGTAAAAGATTGGAGATAACTGTGAGTCAGGTAGGGGACACAAACATTTTAACACATAAACAGCTTTATCTAATCTCACTTGAGGTGACTCCTGTTGCATTCCCCCTTTTTGTTTTTGGACTTAGTGTTTAAGAAGACCTTGAGCCCTTTGGATGATTGCTTGGGCCGCTTGGCCCGTGGGGACTTGTGGAATGCCTGTTGAATGCTCAATGACCCAAGTACAAAAGAATGCTTGCATTTTCTTCAAAGCATATGCTGGGCTGTTATATCTCGGAGGTCTGCAGGTCACCGCGACCCTGAGATATGCTAAAAGTCTCTTTTCCAGCCCGCGTACTTGAAGAAAGGGTCGGAGTTCTTCAGTTCTCGGTCTCAAGGTTGTTTATTGCGTCTTATCTATACGAATTTAGCTCCTGCCCTGATGAGGTTCATCCAGCAGGACAGTTCCAGGCACACTGCCTGCCTCCAAGGTGGTGTTATCTCTTTATACTAAAAACTACGTATACAATGTTTACAATTACTTTTCAATACCTATCGCCTATGTTAGACAGTGAGCTTCTACTCTAAACCAATCTAAAAGTGCCAACATCAGAGCAAAGGATGGAGGCAGAGAAGAAGGAGAAAGGCTGGACAGGCCTAAATCCCTACATCTTGCCCTCAAAACCCCAACTCTAAAAACCCCAAAAATCAATTTTTTCACCCTGTGATAATTTCACTATTATGCTACTTAAACTGCTGTGGCTTGCTGGTCTTCATACAAGGCTGGTAATTTGCTCCATGGGTCATAATCAAGCCCACAGGTGTTCTGGGCTCTGCGCCAGGGTTTCTGAGACCCCTGACAGGGGTTCTGGCCATTCTGGACATCCAGAGGGATGTCCTGAGTTCCGACAGAACATGAGCCCAGCCCAGGGAGCTCCCAGAGAGTCCTGGAGATTCTTTCTCTGCATTCAGTCAGGCTTGCATTCCCCAGCAAGTCCCCAACAAAACCTCCTGTTTTCTTCGGTTAGAACGGGCACAATGAAAACCTCAGCAATGGCACAACTCCCCAGGCCACAAGGAAAAGAAAGGAGAAGTTGTCAAGTAACTCAAATATTTGTCTTGCTTTGCTGCAGAAGTCCTGCTGCACTCATGGTGTGGAAAGCCAAGAGAAGCTGCAGTTGGGGGCACATCTTGTGACAGAAGCTGCACCTCGTTCTCCAGGAAAGGTTCTTGAAAAGGGCAGACAGCACTGTGGAGAAGATTCCTGGAAAAGTGAAACAGCCTTCCAGAAGTGACATGAAAATGGAAAGGAACAATCTGAGATGTTTTCCTCTATTTATTTCTATGCTCCCCTTTTCTATTTTGCACTGCTTCTCCATGCTGTGAATTCCAAATGCATCTCACCTCTCAGATCAATGACTTAGCGAGTTTTAGACACTCTAAAATACCATGAGCTACACACAGTTTGCCTTGTCCTGGTTTTGTGGGAAAGCAATGTTGGAGCCATTAGTGCAGCGCTTGGGTCAGGCAGGAATCCTGCAGGCAGGGAAATGTGCCCTGCCAGTGTCTGAGCCTCAGCAGGGACAATGCACAGCAGTGAGCGAGGGGGTTTCCCTGCCCCTCTGAAGGAGTCAGGACTCTGGATCTGCGCTAAACATGGCGAAGTTCCCATGTTTGGACAGACTCAGGGGCTCCTCTGAGGGCAGCAGAAAGGAGAGTTCCCAGCTCGGAGAGGCCCGAGCAGAGGAGGGGATCTTGTCTGTCATTGAGGCCCTTTAAGAGTCTTCAGGCCCCTTTGAAGAGGAGTTTTTCTCTCTTTAGGTTTTTTTTGGGGGGGATCCCATCACTTCAAGAGTGTTTTTTCCTCCCCATTTTAGGGTATTTGTGAGGCTGCAGCCACACAAGCTCCTTTCAAGAGGGGATCATGACAGCTTTAAGTGCCATTTCTATGGGGCCCCCACTCCAAGCCCCTGAGGGGGTATTTTGCCTTCCAGGGTGGATTTTTGGGGTTCTCTCTACCATCACCGCTCTCAGGGCGCCCACTTTGGTCGGGTCCCACTAGAAGTCTCCTTAAAAGGGCAACAGTACTCCCGTTGATTCCGACAGCGAAGCCCAGGGAGGGGTTGGAGATCCTGGAAAGGTTGGGGGTCCCAGGGTGTGGAGAGTTTTGTGGAGACGTGGCTTGAAGAGAAGGGACATGATAAAATACAGCTGGTAAAGCAATGGGCCTCTGGTGGGGGGCCTTTGGCAGGGCCAGAGTGTCCTTGAGCAGGAAGTTATACGATAACGGGATGCAGAAGCAGAGACTAGCTAATGAGAGGAGAAAACATAGGCATCCTGAGTATCTGATAGCAAATGCTGAGCTGACCTCTTATAGCGAACCAATAGTGAGCTTTAGTTTTGCAATATGTATGAGCCTTATTATCACTGTTATAAGAACACGCATGTTAAATCAATAAATTGAGACTTGTTGATCATCATCGGATGTGCTTGTCTCCCGTCGACTCCGTCAAATGGTGACCCCTACGATGTGATCCTTGCCAGACACCACGGACGAGCGACGACAGGGTCGGGTCCCGAAGCAGCCGGGACGGCAAAAAAGCGCGAAAAAGAAGAGTTAAGACGCGCCGTGCCCTGGGTGTCCGTACAGACGAGCCTGGCCAATACGTGCAGCCGAGACCTTGAGGGGCTGCAACAGAGCTGACGAATTAGGTATTGAAAGGCAAGCAGCATATGATTTATTTACCACTTTTTTACAAAAGCGGCAGGTTAAGGAGATAGATTTACAAAAGGAGTTACCGGGGCTTTTAGCATATGGGTATGCCAAGAGAGTTTTGCAAATCCTCATACTGTACATGAGTTGACAGAGTGGCGAAAATTCGGGGATTTATTATGGGAGGCTACATTAGAGGACGATAAGATGGCTAGAAAGTTGGGAAAGCTTTGGAGGGTGGTACACAATGAGCTTCTGCAGCATCAGGCAGAAAAGAAAGCAGCTGAGCAGGCATCTGCCGCTCACACCAAGAATAGGAGTTATGGGAGCGATCAGGATCAGACTACCCCTTTACCCCCTGTGTTCACAAAGGTGGTCCTGCCGCCTCCACCATCGCCTTCTACCAGAGCTGGTCCTGAGGTTGCTTGTGAGCCTTCTGCACCCCCCGAAGAGCAGGGGCCACGGCCGAGGCCACCCACTGCTGAATTCCTGCAGGGTAATGAGCCGATCCCTGGGGCGGAAAGCGACCTAGCGGAGGCCATTGCCAGGGAGCGAAGGGAGGCTTGGGCTGCGCTGGCGAAAGATGGCTTGGAGAGAGGGGATGACGGTGCAGTTAGTGCGGCAACCCAGCTAGCATGCCCAGTGACCTTCCAGGCACAGGCTGGTGGAGGATTACTAGCAACAATCACTGCTCTCGACTGGAAATTGCTATCACAATTGCGATCTACTGTTAGTCAGTTTGGGGTAACAGTGAACAGGAAGACAGATGTTGGATTATGTTTGGAATACTCAGGTACTTTTGCCTGCTGATTGCAGAGGGATAGTGAAGTTGATTTTCACTCAGCATCAACAACTTTTATTTAATGCACATTGGCAAGCGCTTGTTAATGAGTGTGTAGCGATACAGCGGCAGCCAGGAGACCCTCTCCATGGGGTGACTGTGGATGAGCTTATGGGTTTAGGAGCATTTCTTCGCACTGAAGCACAGGCTCTGATTGGACCAGACAAGTGCCGAGAGGCAATGAGGTTGGTTAGATTAGCAATAGATAGAGTGAAGGAACCGGGAGGAGTACCTGTGTATATGGGAATTAAGCAGGGCCGGGAGGAATTGTTCTGTTCATTTATAGATAAAGCTGCTGCTGCGATAGAGAAGGCAGGGGTACCCGAGTATATGAGAGGGGCTTTGTTGAAACAGTGTGCTCTTCAGAATTGTAATTCAGCTACAAGGAGTGTAATTGATACACTAGGTGCAAACTGGACCATAGAAGAAGCACTAGAAAGAATGGCACAGATGCCGGTAGGATCACAAGTCTGTCTGGTAGATGCTATCAATCAGCTGGGATTAGGGTTACAAGAACAAGCAAAGGCTTCTCAGAATCAGGTGTTAGCTGCCCTTGCACCCCTTCAAGCGTCAGCTGCACTTACCCCGGCTCCGACAGGAAATCGGATGAGATGTTACTGATGCGGAGGCATGAGTCACATGTGTCAGGAATGCCGAGCAACAGGGATCTGGTGCCAGAAATGCCGCTCGAATACACACAATACAGGAGCTGTGTGGGTACCCGCAAAGTGGACTAAACCTGTTCTCAATGCAGCGGTTGGTGGGCAATCTGACAGAAGTGGACAAGAAGCGACTAGAGGAGAAGCTGCCAGTGATCCTACAGCCACTACTGATACAGCTGAAGGGACACTCGAAGGCGATCGACAGGGCTGTGACACACTGCCAGACTACTAAGGAGCTGACTGAAACTGTTGAATCACTGTCATCTTTTTACATAAGGGGCCCAGCGGGCCAGAACTGTTGTGATTGTAATTGTTCATGTTGTGCTGCTTGGGTGGCATTGTATTGTGGGGGCTGCTGTAAGACCTTTTGGATAGAGATGTCCTTGATCCGGCAATTGTGGTGTGGTACGTGCTGGTATGACCATCGTTTTGATAGCTGGCAAAGGGAGCTGAGGGAACAAACAAGATTGGACATAGGTTCAGCTTTAAATCTTTTTGAAGTGCCTGAACAAAAGATTTTGGCTTACTATCCATGGGAATTAAATCATATTGTAAAAAGGGTTAAAGCTCAAAGTAGGTCCTATATTGCATCTGCAAGGTGTAAAAATTGGTGCCCTTAACACAGCACTCTGTAGTAGGGCCCATTAAGGGGGATCCTGATGAAGAATTGGATCAATGCTTAAGAAAATTACAGGATCTAAAATTACAACGGTTAGGGACGCTGAAGATTAAAAGGAAAAAGAAGAAAAATAAGAGGGAAAAATGAAGCTTATTTTTGTTGTGTTGCTTAGTGCTGTGATAGCTGGGGTAGTAGGAGTAACGCGCTTTAATCAGCCAAGAGACAATATATGGATAACGCTTGCTAATCAAACTAATCAAGCATCGCTTTGTCTTAGCTTAGGAAGAGTTACTAACCCCTTTCGAACGTGCTTAGTGGGCCTGCCTGTGTGGTCTCCCAAGGAGTTTTGTGGTCTGATAGATAATCAAACCTTGTAACATATGCTATAGGGATACTGGGCGTAGTTTTGATGCTTTTGCTTATTTTACCTTGTATTTTTAATTGCATTCAGAATATGGTCAGTCAAATGATAGAAAAAACCTGGCAGACAAACCTTCTTGCTCAAAAAGAAAACGGGGGAAGTGTAGAGAGTTTTGTGGAGACGTGGCTTGAAGAGAAGGGACATGATAAAATACAGCTGGTAAAGCAATGGGCCTCTAGTGGGGGCCTTTGGCAGGGCCAGAGTGTCCTTGAGCAGGAAGTTATACGATAACGGGATGCAGAAGCAGAGACTAGCTAATGAGGGGAGAAAACATAAGCATCCTGAGTATCTGATAGCAAAAGCTGAGCTGACCTCTTATAGCGAACCAATAGTGAGCTTTAGTTTTGCAATATGTATGAGCCTTATTATCACTGTTATAGGAGCACGCATGTTAAATCAATAAATTGAGACTTGTTGATCGTCATCGGATGTGCTTTTTTCCCGTCGACTCCGTCATGTGGTGACCCGGTTGGGAAAATATTTCAGGCCACTGCCTTGACTGTTTGCTCTGGAGCTTGCCCAAGGAGCTGCAAAGCCCGCAGGCGAGGATTTTCCTTTGGAATGTTGCTGCTTTGTGCCCATTGATGAGAGACCAGAGTGTCTCTGTGGGGGATTCTTGATTAGATGGAAGAGTGCTGTGATGTCATTGATGTGGTGACATCATCTTGAAAAGGAATTGTGGGAGACTCTGCAGTGTCCTAATTGGGGAAGTTTGGCTGAGGAGAGGTCCAGGCTTCCTTGGAGATCAATGCCAGTCAGGGGCATGGACTTGGATGGTAATAGATGAAGTAACAACAGCTCCGGGAGAATAAGCTGGACGCGCTTCAGGAAGGGTGCATTTTCCCTCTTGTTTCCATCGACTGTCCTGTTGTATTGCATTAAGTAGTCTATTTAGTTATTATTTTGCACTGGGTAGTTTATTATATCGCACTGAATGGTTTGTTTGTATCACATGGTTTGTTCCATGCACACCTCCCCCCCCCCCCCCCAAGTCCTGTGGTGATAGTTTCCCCCCACGATAGTTCTTCCCTTCATCCCTCCCATCAGCTGTATTCCATTGACTGTGGTCCCTTTCCTCGGCACCCCCTTCCCCCTGGCTTTAAAATCTCCTGCTCTGAGGCACTCGGCCTCTTTCTTCTCCTGGACGGCTCTCTCCCAAGCTCTCTTTCCTCTGGGGTGGCTCTGCAATAAAGCTGTGGGATGTTTGGTCCCAAGAAGGAAGAGCATCTCCCGTCTTTCCCTATTGTTCTTGTTGGTGAAGCCGGGTCCAGAGCTAGCCAAATGGAACCTCACGAGACTAACAATCTGACAGTGTTCCAGTCACAGGCAGTCAGCCTTTTCCTGCTCCTTGGAAAAATACTGGTGCACAAGTGTCACCCCGTGGTTCTGTCTGCAGCACTGGTGTTTGGACATGAGGAGGTTGGATGGAGAACCTCCCTGTAGGTGAGAAAGCTCGGGTACAGAACCTGGAAGGAATCCAAAGGCCGCAAAGAATTTCTGCGGTAGCACTCCTGCTCCAGTGTCTGTGGGCCTGAGCAGAAGGGCTGCTCAGACTTGTCACCCTGCTCTAGGCAATTCTGCTTGGCAGGAACAAACCCTACAAATCCATTTCCTGAGCAGCAAGAGAGAGGCCCTGTGTCTATGCCAGCATCCAAAAGGGACACTCAGGGCTCCTGGCACAGGTGGGATCAGCGGCCTGCACAGCAGCCTCACAGCAGCCTCAAAGACGTGTCTCTGGTGGACACCGATGCACTGTGCTCAGAAATCCCCCTTCTAAATATGCAGAATCCAGCCATATTTCTAGAGGGGTGGCAGAATCCAACAGACTGTCTGTCCTAGAGGCCTAGGAAGGTCTTACTGGGAAGAAGTGGCCAAATAGCTGTTACGAGCCGTCCCTGTGGACGAGCTTCGTAGAGGTTCTTTAGATTGGTTTCAGGGCGCAAAAAACCAACACGGTACAAGGGGTTTGCAGATTAATCAACACAATGGAGTCTTTTGAAGCAACCACAGCAAAATGCGTTGAGGAGGAATTAGGGGAAAAAGGGAAAAATAAGGAAAATAAGGAAGGGAAAGGAAAAGGGGGTTATAGCTACCAAAACATGAGAATGGCGGAGGTCCTTCGGTGTCCAGCCGATGAGGTTCACCAGTTTACATCCGGGGAGATCTCAAAAGGCAGTCCTTTCAGGACCCTAATTATACTGTTCTTGATGAGGGGGAAGGGGATTATTTCAAAACCGTATCTATTGTATCTTCTGGTAGAAAGAATGGTATTTGGAAAAGGGGTACACATAGTCCACTTTGCAATGAACGAAGGCCATTTTCTTTGTGGTCCAGTGCCGGCACCGGCAGTCATCCATCTTGCTTTGGTCAGCTCGCCTCCCCCCGTGCACCTGCCCCGGGCTGGGGGCTCCAGTCCCAGTCCTTGGAAAGTGTGAGGGAGGCTTTTCTCACATGGGGATTTCTCGGGGTCTTCTCTGGTCGAGAGGCTTCTGTCATCTCAGCTTGTCTGTCACGGTAGTTGTAGATGAACTAGAGGGGTCTTCTGTGGGAGACCACCCAAAAGCTCAGGAAAAGTCCAGCCAGGCCAAAAGGTGGACAGCATCCAAGGCCATTGTTGTAAAGAGGGCACAGTGCCTCCTTCGTCTCATTGAGCTCGGTGTAGCGTGCAGGGGACTGCACCTGTGGAAACAACAACTTAGCAACGCTTTCAGGTCATGAAACCCCCGGCTTGGCGTGTAACTTTCCACTGTGGCTAGGAATAGGACAAAGGGGTCTTCTGAGTGGTCTCTCAATGACAGTTGTGAGGCAGATGAGGGGTATTTCGGGCAGACTCTCACAATAGCCCTCGTGGGATTGGGGCCATGTGGGACAGCCTGGGGTGAGCAATGCTATAGGCCCTGGTGGGGCTGGAAGGCATCCAGAGCACCTTGGTCTAGGAACCTTCGGCTCTGGCCGAGCTTCAAACCGGGTGCCTCCTTGTCAAAAAGAAAGTAGTTCAAAGCTTTGATTTTCAAAGCTCTCTCTACAAAGCCACAATGAACAAACATTTCTTATATTTTTACTTGTTTAGTAGAACAGCCCACATGCTGCTGTCCCCAAAAAGAGCCCTGAGCTACAGGGAAGAAACTGGATCCCCCTTCCCAAGCTCTGCATTCAGGGCTTGGCCTTTCTGCTTCACTAACCCAAGTCAGGCTGCAGGCCCTGCTGGGCTGCAGGACTGGTGCTGAGCACAATATCCCATCTGTGGTACATTCCTCCCTTTGCCCGGGGCTCCTGCTGGACTGAGTCTGCCCGCAAGAAAGGCTCAGCTTCCCCACAGCATCTTGATGTTACCTGTGAGCCCCATGGAGAAGACACCTTGGAGCCCTTGGCATAGTATTTCCCAGGAGAACAGGAATGCAATCCAAATCTGCCTTAAATCTGTTGGAGAACTCCTGTGCCAGTGGGTTTCTCAACATTGTGCTGCTCATGGCCGAGACATTTTCTTTGCGCCTCTGCCAGTGCAATGCTCTGTGCCAGTTCTCCTGTGAGGCTTCCCTGAGGCGGAGCCAGCACCAGGAGCTCCTTCACTATTGGAACTGTAGTCAGGGAACATGACCAAGCCCCTGGTGAGCTCTCAGGATGGCCAGAAAAACTGATCTACTGAGCCCACCCCAAAATTCGCCTAAGTCCTGCTGGAGCCAGCGGACCTGGTAGGCGAGTAGGTAGTAGCACTGCCTCAGGTAGATCTGAAGTAGAACCACTCACGCTTTGCCAGGATGCTGCAGTGGCTCTACCCTACCATGACCAGGTACTGTAGGTGACCATGTAGTTCTCCAAGAAAATTGCATAGCCCCGTATTCGGGGTAAAGAAAGACAGGGTCAAGCAATGAGGCATTTAAAAGGTGGTTTACGGCAAAATCAGTCTTATGGAAGGGTGAGACTATAAGGTTGTTACATCCATAGTTATCCCATTACAAGCCTTGCTTTAGAAAACCACTATAATTCTAGTTACAATGTCTTTTGTAAATTTCTTATCCAGTCAGCGACTTCCACAAAGCTCGCTAGTATCTTCATAACCTATTGCTAATTGTTACATTTTACACTGTTTAGCGCAATGTGGTTTTTTATATCCAATCCTATAACTGTACAGAAACTTATTACTGTGTCTTCTACTTTTTATTGACTCTGTAAAAAGTTCTATTGTTAAACTCTAAAATCTTCTCCTATCTTGATTAATATATTTGTTCATTTATATGAGACCTATATCTACTTGCTCACAATATACTTCTGCTTAAACTACAAATCTTTATTCTTATTTTGTGTTAGTTTCACTATTCTATTCTAAAGCTCCAAGCCTTCTCCAAGTTCTTAGGTCAAACACTGTTTCCATCTCTATCTCTGAGTTTGCATGCTGAAGGCTGGGGAGCTCTTTGTGTTAGCATTTCTCACATCTCTGCATTGTCCTGGAGACAGGAAGGCTCAGCAGCCCCATCCTGCCAGGGAACCAAATTTCAAGACCAACAAATATTTTCAACATACCTTTGGCATATGAAGAATTTTTATTAACAAATACATTCTTTTGAGTAAATAAAGAACTTAGTGGTAAAATAATTTAAAAGAGAATGTGTTTTGAATTTTTGTTTTAAGTTTTCAAACCAAGTCATTCCTTGCATGCCCACAGTGATCTGCAATCTTTCTCACCCCCTGGACACACACCCATCTACTCAACCCACTCCCCCTGGATCCTGCACAACTTCCAAGGCACAATTTTTCTGGGGGAGAGCATGGACTGTGTCATGGCGGCAGAGCCCATCATGGAGAAACTGGACCCAGCCTGACTTCCCCCAATAGATGGAAAGAAGGAAATCCAGACCCATGGACACACATGCCAACCCAGGACATAGTTTTGCTCAAAGAGTTTATTGATTGTTCAGGGGAAATGGACCAGGGCTCAAAAGATTCGAGGCTTCCTCCACAAATTATCATCTTCTCATGCCACTGGAGGGGAAAATGACACTGGCCCTTGCAATCCTAAGAGACAAAACCCAGAATGTAACCTCTGGTTCCCACTGGGCTATGAGAAGGGCCTTGTCCCCACCCCTCTCCCTGCAGGCACTGCTCACTGAGGCATCCAGAGAGGCAGCCAGGCACTTCTGCCACAGAACATCACCAGCTTATCAGCCACAGGGGGCTGGGGACAAAGGCCACATTAGAGACACACTGGGGGCACTGGGCTGGGCTGAGAGGAAAGGGGGAAGGAAGGGGATCCATAAGGAAGGACCTATGGCAGCAATGGAGTGCAGGAGCTGCTGTGCTCCTGCCCAAAAGCACTGTAGTCCTGGCCAAGAGGCACAGCTGGGGCAGGGGCTGTGTTCTGGGTCATCCAGGGGGGTCCTGGGGTGCCAAGGATGGGAATGCAATGGAGACCCTGGGAAAGGGGGATCCTCGGGAGGATCTGCATGGCAGGGTGTTGTCAAGGGCATCAGTAGGGGTGCACTGGGCTGTGCTGGGACAGACTGGAATGGCTAGGGTGTGTTGGCCATGCAAGGGGAGGGTCTGACAGCAGCAGAACTCGTGGTACCCACTGGAGGCATCTTCAGGATCTCAAAATTGTCTAAATTGAACTGCAAAGAGACCAGGAAACTCACTGGTCACTGGGATGTCCCTGGTGCCAGCAAGGGGTGGGGGCACAAAACTGCTCCCCAATTCCCAGAGGGGAGGCTCTCCAATCCCAGCACCCCGTTCTCACCTCCCCCAGATTATCTTGGGTTCCTTCCAGGAGTGCCTGGGGAAGGAGAACAAAAGTTTGGTCTGGATTGGACCTTGTGGGGCTGTGGGGGACCACAAGTGCAGGGAGTCGTGCAGAGGCAAAGGGATGGGAACTCAGGGCCTCCTGGGACATCTGTTTGAGGTGAGGGGAGACCCAAAGACACCAAACTGGGCTAAACTGAGAGCCCAGTGGACAGGGCTGGAGTTGTGGAAGGAGCACGGTGTAAAGTATAGGAGAGGAGAAAGGAATTGCAGTGTAGGGACATGGGAGTGCAAGGGAGTGGCTTGGTGGGATAGAAGAAGGAGGACGGATGAGGACAAATGTGATCGGACTGAGAGAGGCTTTGGGGGCAGTAAGGTGAGTCAGGGAATTGTACAGGAGGATCCTGCTGCAGTGGTCAGGAAGAAAGACAAAGGACTGAGGGGGGAACATAGAAGGAAAGGCCTTGGGAACGGTCAGTGGGAGGGCATTTGGGGACCCTGGATAGGACACAGAGGAGAAAGGAGGGAGAAAGTTTCTGAAGAGACCAAAAGGGTGGGATGGGAGGCTGCAAAGGGCAGGACATGGGGACAGCATTCCACTGATGCTTCACTGTGGCCTGTGCTGAGTGACACAGCAGGACGGAGAAGAGCAGGGATAAACTGAGCACAGCCACTTCCATCTTCCTCTGGTATTGAGCAGCACTGGCGGAGGCTGCAGCAGGGCAGGAAAACCTTTATCCCTGCCAGAACTTCACCGTGCCCCCTCCATGACAGCCTTTAGGCCAAGGCCCGAATTGGCACAGTCCCCAACCTGGCCATAAGACGAAGCCTGGCACAGAGTCTACCTCCCTGTGGCATGCATCCAGCCCCCTTGCTCAGCATCCCACCAGCTTCCTGCATGGGGCAGCTGCCCCTGGAAGGGCCCAGGCACCTGGGGGGTAAAGGGGGGCAGGCAAGTAGCTGAAGGCAGGTGGATCCCCAGGGGAGATAACCCCCCATTTCAACACAATCCACTTTCCAACAGCCCCCCAGAGCTAGATCCCCTGTGTCCTGATGCCCTTCCTCTCCCAGAGCTTTCACTCTGGGAGATCCCGGAGTTGACCCCAGCCCAAACATGTGGGAGAACATGGGGAACAAGGCAGATGTCATCAGGTTAGTAATTGGCATCTCCAACCACCGGAGACACTGGGGAACTGAGGGCAATGTTGATCACCTGCAGACAAGGCCGAGGGCTAGGGACTTGCTCAGGCATGACAATTCCCACATCCAGACAACCCTGTATCCGTTTCCTGGCAGATCCCAAACCTCCCCAATCTCCAGGCCCAGAGGCGAGTCCAGAGGGGAATATGCCCTACCCTGCCCCTCATCCTGTGACACCCGTAGCCACTGTACCCTCCCAGAGCACCTGAGTCAATTGCCTGTCTCTGGGCCCAGGCAGGCACAGGCCCTGAGCAGGATGTGCCCATCCTGAGGAACATGGAGAAGCTGGCACCAGTCCCCATGCAGCCACTTGGAGCTAACTGGGGTTGCAGAGATGCCCTGTGAGGAGGAGGGATCTTGGTCCCCTGCCAGCATCTCTGATAAGCCCTGTTTACCCAGGGCCTGAGGCACCAGGAGGACATTCAGACATCTTGGGCTTTCTGGGATTGCCTGATGGAGGGTGGTGTGTCCATGGGAGAGTTGGAAGCAGATGGATCCCTGATGGGGACAACCCACACTCCAACACAATCCATCCTCCAACAGCCCCCAGAGACAGATACCCCCATCTCCTGCTGCCTTTTCTGTCCCAGAGCTGTGGGACAGCTCAGAGCTGATCCCATTCCAAAACCCATCAGATGTGAGCAGACTTGCCCCTATTCCTGCTCTGGCACTTTGAGGAAACAGCAGTGGGCACTGACCCCTCTTCCTGGGGCATCAGGACCCCAGACTCAGGGAAAGCAGGAATGTGGGAGTGTAGGAATGTGCCCTCTGTTGATGGAGTGACTAAAGTATTTGTCTCCTTAAAAGGGAAAAAAGCCCTGAAGTTTCTCTCCTCAATTTGGTAAGAAGACACCTCATAAGACCATTAGGACTTAACTTCAGATGTGAGGCTGCCCAATTATCAGAGGCCAAAACGTCCCACCTAATTAATTCACCAGAAAAATAAGAGAACAAAAGAAATAATGGCTTTTGTGAAGTGTTTTAGCAGGACCAAGAACGTCTTAGCCCTAGCTCTCTTTTTCTCTGCAAGAGCTTTCTTATTTTGCCTTTTAGTAAAACTTTTTCTGTTTCCAATACAACCTCAGAAACCATCCTGATGATTTTATGCCATTTGGGGTATCTGGACTATCTCTGGTACAGATAAGTTCTCTGAGAGCTCATAAGACCCGGCTCAAGGAGAAAACTATTGTGGAAGGATTTTGAGTCAAGGGCAGGCAGGTGATTGGGATCTGCAGTCACTGCAGACACTCGGGAGCACTGGGCAATGTGGATCACCTGAAGACAGGGCTGAGGCTGGAGGAATGCCTCAGGTGTGCTTGTTCCCACAGCTAGACCACTCCATTTCCCCTTCCCTGCAGGCCCCAACCCAACTCCAGCCCCGAGCAGATTCCAGATGGGAATATATGCTGACCTGAAGCTCTCCCTGTCCCAACCAGAGCCACCGTGCCCACGCAGAGCACCCATGTCCTGCTCTGCACAGCTGCCACACACGCAGGGTGCTAAGGAATCCATCCTCAACAAGGCTCAAACTCCAGCCCTGTCGCTGGCTGCAATAGGCTGCAGTTTCTCAAGGCCCTTGTCCCCACACAGGATCTCTGCAGTGCCCTGGCACTGAAGCAAATCCCTGAGCAGGATGTGCCCATCCTGAGGGATACAGGGGAGCAGGTGTTTGTCCCCAGGCAGGCACTGAGGGCTAATTGGGCAAACAGAGCTGCCAAGTCAGGAGGAGGGGTGTTGGTCACCTGCCAGCATCTCTGATCAGCCTTGTTTAACCAGGGCCTGAGGCACCAGGAAGATATTCAGACATCTTGGCCTTCCACGAAGGAAAACCCACCGAGAAGTGGTTCCTGAGAGCTGTTGAAGGCTGTGATTCTTGTCTGTCATTCTGGGGCCTTAGTGAAGGCTACTGCTTCTCTCTTTCCACAGGGACCCTGTGGATCCATCAGAGACGTCTTGTGGGCCAGGGAAACTGTCCTTGCAGTTGTGCCGGCATTTCAGGAAGGATGAGTTTCCCCTCTCCTATTGACCACCACATTTGCAGAAACAATTTTCAATGGGGTCTTTAGCCCAGCAACTTCTTGGACCTGATGGAGCAGTTCCAGAGCAGGCTGCCAAGACACTCTAAGGGCTGGAGCACCTCTGTGACAGGCTTGGAAAGTCAGGACTGTTTCTTGTTGTCCTGCTTCATGGCAAATTTGGGAGAGAAGCTCTGAAGATGTTCCTTTATAAGCAAATTCAAGCATCCCCTCTCCCAACTGGTTCATGAAAAATACTTCCCTGGAGAGAAGTGGAAAAAGTGGTTTATTTCACAGGCAAAGCATTTTCCAGCAGGAAAAAAATTGAACAATATTAAAGAGTCAAACTTCTTGCTGCTCTAAAAGAGATGACAAACTCAGAATGTCCCATCTGTGGACTGTAGCTTGGCTCACTCAGTCTCTTATCAGTCCGTTCGGTACTGGAAATACTGCTGCACAGGCCTGGCCCGGTGGGTCAGAGGTGTGAGCTGCTGATGCTCTTCTGGATGTTCGGTCAAGGGCAGGTTTAAAGAGATCCAAAGAAAAAAGAAAACTCACTGTCCAGGGAACTTCTCTGCCTCAGCTAGCTAAAAACTAACTAAACCCAAAGGAGTGCTCTGTACCGCTATCTGTCCATCCACAGATAACACATTTCAGGAACAAGATGTAGGCAAGTAAGTGCAGTTCCTGAGAACAAACTCTGTGTTCCTTCTCTCCCCTGTTCGCTCTCGGAATAAGTCTTAAAGTTGCAAAACTTACCATCAAGCATAAGCAGAACAGATGATTGGGGATACAAGCATCATATAGCCAACCCAGGACAGAAAAGAAAGGTAAAGGTGGGAGGCAGAGCTCCTGCACAGCTCTGCCTTTCTCTGCTCTGGGTTCTGCTGTGAAGATGATGGGTTGAATCTCCTTGCCTCACTGGCAGAGGGATTCTTCAGGCGTAGCATAAAGAATTGTAAATGCCCTTTCCCAAGAGCTGTCAGCAGCTGTGCGCCGCCAGAGCGTGGAGGAGCTGTGCTGGCTCCCTTCAAGCCAGCTGAGAGCCTCAGTTCTTGCGCCCAGAGGATGGAAGCCAATGTGTGCCTGGCACAGGGATGCAGTTGATCTCCTCCTCCCCACTTTCCTGTTGAAGGGCAGTCGCCTCTTTGGTAAAGTCTTTATTATCTTCTCAGCTTTGCCCTCCCTCAGGTGAGAAAAGAAAAGCTGAGAGACTCAACCTCCTGTGAAATGGGGTAAGCATCTGGCCATCCTAAAGCAGCATGAGTTAGACAGGCACAGCTCTGAATCAGAGTGCAACTTCAGACTCAATATCTAGAAATCACCCACCTTTCTCTCAGGAACAAGGAGGTGGTTGCAGCCAGGAGAGAGAGATGACCACCAACTCTATCATGATATTTTTGTGAGACTTCTGGAAGCATGGAGGATTGGTAACTGAAGAAACAGAAGCTGTTGTGGGGAAAGGGACATTATGGAGAGTGGGAGTTTTGAGCAGAATAGGCCCTTAGACTCAAGACAGATTCTGTCTGTTGAACCTCTCAGTGTCATGGTATTGGCAGCTGGGCAGCCTTGGCCCAAAGCTGATGGGCACTGGCTGTGCAGAGAGGGAATCACTCACTATCAGCGGATGTTCCTGTTTAGGAGTTGGATGCACAGCCTGGGAGGAGAAAATGACAGGGAGAGTCTGCAGCTGCCCCAGGTACTGCACAGACCGATCCACAGACCGATCCACAGACCGGTCCGATGTGAGGACCCCCTGGTCCACCCTCTGTGAACTGTGAAGATCAATAAATGAATGCCCTGCTCAGCTGTGGCTGTGCATTAGATCTGGCAGCACCACTCTCCTCTTTCTGTGGTGCTGGGGCAGGAGAGGAGCAGGAAGCTCTCATGAGACTGGGAGGAGTGTGCCTGGTGTCAAAGGCTGTGCTGAAGTGCGCCCTGATCCCCAGCATCTCAACGGCCTGGGGACATGTCACAGGGCAGGGCAGGGTGCCCTGCCTCAGTTGGGGTCTGGGGGGCTGGGAGTGTTTCCTATGCGTGTCCCAGTGCCACGACTTAGCTGTGACACTCGGATTCAGGGGAGCACTGAGGGCAGAGTTCCCCACTCAGTCAGTGTTGCTTTTATGCTGGTATCTACACCTGAGTGTTCCTGTGCTCTCCCTCAGCATGGTCAAGGGCATGAAGTAGCTCTCCTGCCCTTGTTGGGCTTTCAGGCTGTGCATCTGCACCCTGTGCTTGCAGAAGATGCTTCAGGTGACAGGAGACTTTGGGACAACTGAGCACTGAAACAAAATCTGTTCTCTCTCCTATTCAGCAATGGGATTCATGTAGAGGAGCTTGGATATCAACTGGAAGGGTGGCACATGAATTACCATCGTGAGTGTTTCTGTTGTCAGGGTGGGGAAATGCCTCATGTCCTGAAGGGGAAGAACTTCCTTTCCAGGGGTTCACACATGGGGAGTAAAGACCTTCTCCGTTCCCATCTCCAGTCTATTTGTGGGTCCTATCCCTCAAATCCCACTACCCCCTGCAGCGTGGCAGCTGTCCTGGGACATCACATCGGCACCTGCACCGTGGGGCTTGGGTCAGAGAGGCAGCAACCGAACTCAGCCCTGTGGCCCTGTGTGCATTCCCACTGCTGAGTCTTTGCCGAGTGATTCATTGTCACAATCCGCCAGGGCAATCAAGGTCGTGATGGTTCATTTCCAGATCCCAAAAGTGCAAAAAAAATAGCGGGCGACTGTTAGTTCAATCACAACAAATGCACCTTTATCGAGGGCCAACAGCAAATGTAGTAGAGGGATTAGAAAATAAAAAGAAAGGAAAGAAAGAAAAAGAGAGGAAGGGGAAATATAACTACCAACAAGACGGAATCCTGATGGTCCAGTCACATAGATTCGCTGTTGTCCGTGGGGGTTCACCAAAGTTGTCTCAAAAGTTACAGTTGATCTAGTCTCAATCCAAAGCGAGTGGCATCTGGCCAAAAGGTGGGGAAGATTCATGGCCCATTGTGTTGAGGCCCTTTGGTCTGTGAGGCAGGTTCACACGTGCAGGGACAAGCCACCGCTTGTCAGAACTTGTAAGGCAGGTACAGGCGTCTCAGTACAAGTCACCATTAATCAGAACCTGTTTGAAGCAGTGTTCTGTGAAAGCACAGCAAGCACACCTGCAAACCCTCAACTGGCATAACAGCCAGAAAATATCCATCTCAGTCAGTCAGGCCAGAGCTCCTGTCAGGGGTCTTTACGGTCCTTGTAAAGATCATGCGGCAAATGAAGGAAATTTTGGACCATCTCTCACACACATCAGGCCTCAAGGCTGCACTCCAAAATTCCTACAGGACAGTGAAGCCCCTGAAAGTAGAAATAACCTGGCTCAATAACCTAAAAAACATCCCAAATTGCAATGAGCATAAACCCATGGGTGAGGCAGCTCTCCTGTGGAGCTGAGCTGTGCCATTCTGGGGGTCCTTGGATGGACATCCCGGGTTAGCTCTGCTTTCACAAAAGATTTTTGTGTGAGCAGCTGAGTCCAGCACCTGCTGTCCTTACCATGAGCTCAGGAGAAATGTAAAGAGAGCAAGAGGTTTAGACTTAACACATCCTCATGTTTTTACTTTCATGTTAAAAGACACTTGACTCAAATTTAATTTGGTCTGGTCATTGTTTCCTCTCCCCTGATGTTCTCCAAGACAGCTGTGTCCTGGTAGAGAGGGAAGACTGCTTGTAAACAACTTACAAAAAATGGCTATTCCCTACTAAGAGAGAAATAAGGGTTAACTTTGATCAGAGACGTTTTGCAGTGTACTGACGCTCCCCAAGTCACCAGCACCCCAGCGTCCCACCAGGAATCTAAAGGTCTACTCCGGTTCCGGAAAGACAACAGGTCTACCCTGGCTGCTGCGGCGGACAACAGGTCTACCCCGGCTCCCCGGCGGACACCAGGTCTACCCCGTCTCCCTGGGCGGACACCAGGTCTACCCCGACTGCCCAGGCAGATACCAGGTCTACCCCGGCTGAACGGGCGGACACCAGGTCTACCCCGGCCGCCGCGGCGGACACCAGGTCTACCCCGGTTCCGAGTGGACACCAGGTCTACCCCGGCTGTCGCGGCAGACAACAGGTCTACCCCGGTTCCGAGTGGACACCAGGTCTACCCTGGCTGCTGCGGCAGACACCAGGTCTACCCCGACTGCCCGGGCGGACACCAGGTCTACCCCGACTGCCCGGGCGGACACCAGGTCTACCCCGGCAGTCGAGGCAGACACCAGGTCTACCCTGGTTCGGAGTGGACACCAGGTCTACCCCGGCCGCCGCGGCGGACACCAGGTCTACCCCGGTTCCGAGTGGACATCAGGTCTACCCCGGCTGTCGCGGCAGACAACAGGTCTACCCCGGTTCCGAGTGGACACCAGGTCTACCCCGGTTGTCGCGGCAGACACCAGGTCTACCCCGACTGCCCGGGCGGACACCAGGTCTACCCCGACTGCCCGGGCGGACACCAGGTCTACCCCGGCGCCGGGTGGACATCAGGTCTACCCCGACTGCCCGGGCGGACACCAGGTCTACCCCGGCTCCCCGGCGGACACCAGGTCTACCCCGGCTCCCCAGCGGACACCAGGTCTACCCCGGCTGCCGCGGCAGACACCAGGTCTACCCCGACTGCCCGGGCGGACACCAGGTCTACCCCGACTGCCCCCGAGCGGACACCAGGTCTACCCCGGCAGTCGAGGCAGACACCAGGTCTACCCTAGTTCGGAGTGGACACCAGGTCTACCCCGACTGCCCGGGCGGACACCAGGTCTACCCCGGCAGTCGAGGCAGACACCAGGTCTACCCTGGTTCGGAGTGGACACCAGGTCTACCCCGACTGCCCGGGCGGACACCAGGTCTACCCCGGCGCCGGGTGGACATCAGGTCTACCCCGACTGCCCGGGCGGACACCAGGTCTACCCCGGCTCCCCGGCGGACACCAGGTCTACCCCGGCTCCCCAGCGGACACCAGGTCTACCCCGGCTGTCACGGCAGACACCAGGTCTACCCCGGCTGCCGCGACGGACACCAGGTCTACCCCGGCAGCCGCAGTGCACACCAGGTCTACCCTGCTCTCCGGGCGGACACCTGGTCTACCCCGGCTCCGGGCGGACACCAGGTCAACCCCGATTCCTAGTGGACACCAGGTCTACCCTGGCTGTCGCGGCAGACACCAGGTCTACCCCGGCCGCCGTGGTGGACACCAGGTCTACCCGGCTCTCTGGGCGGACACCAGGTCTACCCTTACGCTGAGCCGCTGGGGGTCGCCGCGTCCCTCGGTTTGAGGTGGCCGACCGCGGACAACAGGTCTACCTTGCTCCGGCGGGACTTAGTCCGATTTCGGCAGGTACCGGGTAGACCTGTTGTCGCGGCCGGCCGCGGAAGTTCACCGAGGGGTCGCTGTTGGCGGCCGCCTCCGGCGACGTCATGGTAGGAGGCGGCTTGTGGCAGTGCACCTTTCCGGTCGAGTTCCATCCGTCCTCTTGGAGGCGTGGGCGCCTTTGGACTCGTCTGTCCGTACTACGGGAGCGAGGTGACGGGCCAGCTCCCCGCAGGCTGAAGCCAGTGCCTGTGTCCGAGGCGGTGAGGGGCAGCAGTGTCCGCGGTTGCCGAGATGAAGTTCTGCCTAGGCGGGACGAGTTGTGTGGCTTGGTCCTGGCTCCCGTCCTGTCCAGCAAAGTAAGCATAGTTGGAGAGCCGAGAGGGGCTGAGAAAGGACTTGAAAGGCCGAGAGAGAGGGACTAAGAGAGGCTCCTGAGAAGGGAGAGAAGGGTGCCGGATGATGCTGTGAGGCTAGAAAAAGAAGGGTTCATGGTGATCCTGGGAGCCAAGAGAGAAGGGCTTAACTGTCATGTACCATCCTGAGAGGCGAGAGAGAAGGGCTCATGGGTGATCCTTGGAGAGGTGAGAGTGAAGGGGGTTTTGAAGGCACGATGCATGATCCTGAGAGCAGAGAGAAGGGCTGAAAGTGATGCACAATCCTGGGAGGCGAGAGAGAGGGCTGTCAAGGGGCTACCGACCACCCCTCATCCTGGGAGGCAAGAGCGAGGGCTGGATGAGGTGGCAACAGGTCTGCCTTGCTCCGGCAGGGTTTTTTTTTTTTCTGGCAGGTACCGGGTAGACCTGTTGTCGCGGCCGGCCCCGGAAGCTCACCAAGGGGTCGCTGTTGGCGGCCGCCTCCGGCGATGTCATGGTAGGAGGCGGCTAGTGGCAGTGCACCTTTCCCGGTCGAGTTCCATCCGTCCTCTTGGAGGCGTGGGCGCCTTTGGACTCGTCTGTCCGTACTATGGGAGCGAGGTGACGGGCCAGCTCCCCGCAGGCTGAAGCCAGTGCCTGTGTCCGAGGTGGTGAGGGGCAGCAGTGTCCGCGGTTGCCGAGATGAAGTTCTGCCTAGCCGGGACGAGTCGTGTGGCTTGGTCCTGGCTCCCGTCCTGTCCAGCAAAGTAAGCACAGTTGGAGAGCCGAGAGGGGCTGAGAAAGGACTTGAAAGGCCGAGAGAGAGGGTTTAAGAGAGGCTCCTGAGAAGGGAGAGAAGGGTGCCGGATGATGCTGTGAGGCTAAAAGTGATCCTGGGAGCCAAGAGAGAAGGGCTGAAATGTCATGTACCATCCCGAGAGGCGAGAGAGAAGGGCTCATGGTGATCCTTGGAGAGGTGAGAGTGAAGGGGGTTTGAAGGCACGATGCACGATCCTGAGAGCAGAGAGAAGGGCTGAAAGTGATGCACAATCCTGGGAGGCGAGAGAGAGGGCTGTCAAGGGGCTACCGGCCACCCCTCATCCTGGGAGGCAAGAGCGAGGGCTGGATGAGGTGGCAACAGGTCTGCCTTGCTCCGGCAGGGCTTTTTTTTTTCTGGCAGGTACCGGGTAGACCTGTTGTCACGGCCGGCCGCGGAAGCTCACCAAGGGGTCGCTGTTGGCGGCCGCCTCCGGCGATGTCATGGTAGGAGGCGGCTAGTGGCAGTGCACCTTTCCCGGTCGAGTTCCATCCGTCCTCTTGGAGGCGTGGACGCCTTTGGACTCGTCTGTCCGTACTATGGGAGCGAGGTGACGGGCCAGCTCCCCGCAGGCTGAAGCCAGTGCCTGTGTCCGAGGCGGTGAGGGGCAGCAGTGTCCGCGGTTGCCGAGATGAAGTTCTGCCTAGCCGGGACGAGTCGCGTGGCTTGGTCCTGGCTCCCGTCCTGTCCAGCAAAGTAAGCACAGTTGGAGAGCCGAGAGGGGCTGAGAAAGGACTTGAAAGGCCGAGAGAGAGGGTCTAAGAGAGGCTCCTGAGAAGGGAGAGAAGGGTGCCGGATGATGCTGTGAGGCTGAAAGTGATCCTGGGAGCCAAGAGAGAAGGGCTTAACTGTCATGTACCATCCCGAGAGGCGAGAGAAGGGCTCATGGTGATCCTTGGAGAGGTGAGAGTGAAGGGGGTTTGAAGGCACGATGCACGATCCTGAGAGCAGAGAGAAGGGCTGAAAGTGATGCACAATCCTGGGAGGCGAGAGAGAGGGCTGTCAAGGGGCTACCGGCCACCCCTCATCCTGGGAGGCAAGAGCGAGGGCTGGATGAGGTGGCAACAGGTCTGCCTTGCTCCGGCAGGGCTTTTTTTTTTCTGGCAGGTACCGGGTAGACCTGTTGTCACGGCCGGCCGCGGAAGCTCACCAAGGGGTCGCTGTTGGCGGCCGCCTCCGGCGATGTCATGGTAGGAGGCGGCTAGTGGCAGTGCACCTTTCCCGGTCGAGTTCCATCCGTCCTCTTGGAGGCGTGGACGCCTTTGGACTCGTCTGTCCGTACTATGGGAGCGAGGTGACGGGCCAGCTCCCCGCAGGCTGAAGCCAGTGCCTGTGTCCGAGGCGGTGAGGGGCAGCAGTGTCCGCGGTTGCCGAGATGAAGTTCTGCCTAGCCGGGACGAGTCGCGTGGCTTGGTCCTGGCTCCCGTCCTGTCCAGCAAAGTAAGCACAGTTGGAGAGCCGAGAGGGGCTGAGAAAGGACTTGAAAGGCCGAGAGAGAGGGTCTAAGAGAGGCTCCTGAGAAGGGAGAGAAGGGTGCCGGATGATGCTGTGAGGCTGAAAGTGATCCTGGGAGCCAAGAGAGAAGGGCTTAACTGTCATGTACCATCCCGAGAGGCGAGAGAAGGGCTCATGGTGATCCTTGGAGAGGTGAGAGTGAAGGGGGTTTGAAGGCACGATGCACGATCCTGAGAGCAGAGAGAAGGGCTGAAAGTGATGCACAATCCTGGGAGGCGAGAGAGAGGGCTGTCAAGGGGCTACCGACCACCCCTCATCCTGGGAGGCAAGAGTGAGGGCTGGATGAGGTGGCAACAGGTCTGCCTTGCTCCGGCAGGGCTTTTTTTTTTCGTCAGGCGCCGGGTAGACCTGTTGTCGCGGCCGGCCGCGGAAGCTCACCGAGGGGTCGCTGTTGGCAGGCGCCTCCGGCGACGTCATGGTAGGAGGAGGGCGGCGGTGGCGGCCGGGCGGCCGGCGGCGGCGAGGCTGCAGGCGCCGAGGACCGCGCTGGCCGTTCCAAGAGACAGCCCGCGCGGCTGCTCCTGCCGGCCCGGGCCGAGCCCTCCCGTACGTGCCGGCTGGTGCCGGGTGCACCGGGTCTCCTCGGCCCGGCGAGGAACGGAGAGGGCCTTCCCCCTCCGCCCCTCGGCCGGGCGTCCAGCCCTGGGGTAGACCTGTTGTCCCGGCGGGACTTAGCCTCTGGACGGCACCACGGGGTAGACCTGTTGTCCCGGCGGCACTTAGCCGCTGGACGGCACCACGGGGTAGACCTGTTGTCCCGGCGGGACTTAGCCTCTGGCTGGCACGGGGTAGACCTGTTGTCCGGGCGGGACTTAGCCTCTGGACGGCACCACGGGGTAGACCTTTTGTCCGGGCGGGACTTAGCCTCTGGACGGCACCACGGGGTAGACCTTTTGTCCGGGCGGGACTTAGCCTCTGGCGGGCACGGGGTAGACCTGTTGTCCCGGCGGCACTTAGCCGCTGGACGGCACCACGGGGTAGACCTGTTGTCCCGGCGGGACTTAGCCGCTGGACGGGCACGGGGTAGACCTGTTGTCCCGGCGGGACTTAGCCGCTGGACGGCACCACGGGGTAGACCTGTTGTCCCGGCGGGACTTAGCCTCTGTCGGGCACGGGGTAGACCTGTTTTCCCGGCTGGACTTAGCCTCTGTCGGGCACGGGGTAGACCTGTTTTCCCGGCGGGACTTAGCCGCTGGACGGCACCACGGGGTAGACCTGTTGTCCGGGCGGGACTTAGCCGCTGGACGGCACCACGGGGTAGACCTGTTGTCCCGGCGGGACTTAGCCTCTGTCGGGCACGGGGTAGACCTGTTTTCCCGGCTGGACTTAGCCTCTGTCGGGCACGGGGTAGACCTGTTTTCCCGGCGGGACTTAGCCGCTGGACGGGCACGGGGTAGACCTGTTGTCCCGGCGGGACTTAGCCTCTGGACGGCACCACGTGGTAGACCTGTTGTCCCGGCGGGACTTGGCCTCTGTCGGGCACGGGGTAGACCTGTTGTCCCGGCGGGACTTAGCCGCTGGACGGCACCACGGGGTAGACCTGTTGTCCGGGCGGGACAGCCGCTGGACTGCACCACGGGGTAGACCTGTTCTCCCGGCGGGACTTAGCCTCTGTCGGGCACGGGGTAGACCTGTTGTCCCGGCGGGACTTAGCCGCTGGAGGGCACGGGGTAGACCTGTTGTCCCGGCGGGACTTAGCCTCTGTCGAGCACGGGGTAGACCTGTTGTCCCGGCGGGACTTAGCCTCTGGCGGGCACGAGGTAGACCTGTTGTCCCGGCGGGACTTAGCCGCTGGACGGGCACGGGGTAGACCTGTTGTCCCGGCGGGACTTAGCCGCTGGACGGGCACGGGGTAGACCTGTTGTCCGGGCGGGACTTAGCCTCTGGACGGCACCACGGGGTAGACCTTTTGTCCGGGCGGGACTTAGCCTCTGGCTGGCACGGGGTAGACCTGTTGTCCGGGCGGGACTTAGCCTCTGGCTGGCACGGGGTAGACCTGTTGTCCCGGCGGGACTTAGCCGCTGGAGGGCACGGGGTAGACCTGTTGTCCCGGCGGGACTTAGCCGCTGGACGGGCACGGGGTAGACCTGTTGTCCCGGCGGGACTTAGCCGCTGGACGGCACCACGGGGTAGACCTGTTGTCCGGGCGGGACAGCCGCTGGACTGCACCACGGGGTAGACCTGTTCTCCCGGCGGGACGTAGCCTCTGGCGGGCACGGGGTAGACCTGTTGTCCCGGCGGCACTTAGCCGCTGGACGGCACCACGGGGTAGACCTGTTGTCCCGGCGGGACTTAGCCTCTGGACAGCACCACGGGGTAGACCTGTTGTCCCGGCGGGACTTAGCCGCTGGACGGCACCACGGGGTAGACCTGTCGTCCCGGGCCGGCCTCGGCCCCTGGGCGCCGAGCGCCGGGCAGACCGAACGCCCGCCACGGGACGCCCGGGCCCGTGGCCCGGGCCGGGCCTGCCAGCGTCTCGCGGTCGGCCCGCTCCGGGGGGCCCGCTTGTCCGCTCCCACGCCCTCCTTCTCCCTCGGAAACCGTGACGTGACGGAGGCCGACCGTCGCTACAGCCGGGCGCCTGCCTGCCCCTGCCGTCCTGCTGCCGGCAGCCCGCTGCCCCTAGCGCTCCCCGAGAGGGAAGGAGAGAGTCTTTAGGAGTCGGCGGCACGCTCGACGCCTCCGTGCCCGAACCGTGCCGGCGGCCCGGCTCCCGCCTCGATTTCTGCCTCGCTCGACCCCTTCGGCCGCTCGTCCCGCCGCCGTCTCGGCCGGGGCCGGGGGCCGGGCGGCAAGGAAGGAAGGAGGGACGGCAGGCGGGCCGTCGAACCGCAAGGCTCGACGAGAGCCGAACGGGAAGCTTCTCGGAGAAGGGACGGCGCTAAGCCTCCCGCCGCCACCGCCCGCCCGCCCCCCCCGCCTCTGCGAGGGGCTCTTGTCCTGCGTGCCGAAGGCCCTGACTGCCTCGGTGTCGGCCGGCTCCCCGCCCTGCCGCCGCCGCCGCTGTGCCAGCTGGCGGTTGGCAGCCTGGGCGGGGTCGGGAATGGTCTGAAGTTGGCGCCTGGGAGTCTGATGGGGAAGGACGGGGCGCCCCCAACCGTCGATGGGCGGAGGCTGCCGCGAAAGAGAGGGCAGGGGCAGGGGCAGCGGCAGGGGCACGGGGACGGGGAAAGAGGGGACGCCAGAGGATGCGCGCGTCCGGGCGTGGCGGGCGGGGGACGGTTCCCCGCGTGGGTCGGTATGCGCGGCGGTGGGGGGGGCCTGAAGGGGTGGCGTCGGGGCGCCATCGTGTGGAGTGGGGGTGCGTGTGTGTCGCCGCGTCTGTCTCTCCCTGTGTGCGCGCGAGGGCCGAGGGCCGGCGGCTTCGTGCCGGCCCCGGGCGCCTCGGCGCCGAGCCGCCGCGGCCCCCCGGACTCGGGCCGAGGGCCGAAGACCTCTGCGCACCGTGAAAGAACCAACCCTCCCGAAAGCGGCCGCCCTTGTGCCGGCCGGCGGTTGTGCCGGCGGCGGCCGCCCCGCCGCCGCCTCTACTGGCGGGTGGGCGGAGAGGGGCGGGGCGGGGCGGGGCGAGTCGCAGCGGGGGCGGGGGTGGGGTCAGGTTGTGTACGCTCCCGGGGGCGGGCGGGGTGGGGGGTTGGGGCGACGGGACGGGGACGGGGTGGGGGCGCTCTTTTGACACTCGGGCGTGTCAGCAGCAGGCTGAGCACAGGGCGTAGGCTGCCCGTCGGCTCGGCTGGCAGCGCGCTGGATACAAAAGGAAAATAAATAACATTTGCCAATATTGGGGTTGTTTGTTTTTTTTCCCCCGCCCCCCGGATAAGTTTCAGGTTTCTCCTTCCAAGCAAACAGAAGAGCCGTTCTTTCAGGAAAGGAGAAAATAGAAGGGGGGGGGGGGGGGGCCAAAAACCCAAGGAAACCCAAATCCAAACCACACCCCCCCCCCCCCAGCCCCCCCCCCCCCCAAAAAAAACAACCTCTAAACTCGGCCTTAAACAGAGGCAACGAAACCGGGCGGGGGAAAAACCCACCAAAAAAACCCGCCCCCCCGCCCCCCCCAAAAAAACCCCACAAACCCCACAACCCAAAAAACAAAGCAAAGCAAAGCAAAAAGCCCCCACCCCCCCGCAGCCCACCCCACCCCAAAAACCGAAACCAAAAAAAACCTCCAACCCAAAACAACAACAACAACAACAGCAACAACAACAACAAAATCAAAAAGACGGAGGGCTCTTGATAGTGGGGGCTTCATAGGGTGGGACGGGGCTGATAGCGCCCTCCGGCTCTGGGCCGTTATGAGGCTGTGAGCCTACCCCAGCTCCAGGGTCGCCGGGCACGGGGAGGCACCCGGGCGGCGGGCGCCGACCAGGGGACAACCGGTGTAGCCCGTCTCTGGCCTGGTCCTGGCTCATGTCCTTGACCTGGCTCCGGGGCCGCCAGGGGCTCGGCGAGGCGCCTGGGCGGCGGGCGGCCCCGTGCGGACCCCGGGTCTGCCCCGGCTGCCCGGCGGGCACCGGGTCTACCCCGGCTTCCCGGGCAGACACCAGGTCTACCCCGGCCGCCGCGGCGGACACCAGGTCTACCCCGGCTCCCCGGGCGGACACCAGGTCTACCCTGGCTGCCACGTCGGACACCAGGTCTACCCCGGCTCCCCGGGCGGACACCAGGTCTACCCCACCTGCCACGGCGGACACCAGGCCTACACCAGCTGCCACGGCGGACACCAGGTCTACCCCGGCTCCCCGGGCGGACACCAGATCTACCCCAGCTGCCACGGCGGACACCAGGTCTACCCCGGCTCCCCAGGCGGACACCAGGTCTACCCCGGCTGCCACGGCGGACACCAGGTCTACCCCGGCTCCCCGGGCGGACACCAGGTCTACCCCGGCTTTCTGGGCGGACACCAGGTCTACCCCGGCCGCCGCGGCGGACACCAGGTCTACCTCGGCTCCCCGGGCGGACACCAGGTCTACCCCGGCTGCCGCGGCGGACACCAGGTCTACCCCGGCTCCCCGGGCGGACACCAGGTCTACCCCGGCTGCCACGGCGGACACCAGGTTTACCCCGGCCGCCCGGGCGGACACCAGGTCTACCCCGGCCGGGGCGCCAGACACCAGGTCTACCCCGGTTCCTAGTCGGGCACCAGGTCTACCCCGGCTTTCTGGGCGGACACCAGGCCTACCCCGGTGTCGGGCCGCCGGGGGTTGGCGCGGCCGACGGGCGGCGGGGGCTGACCGGGGACAACAGGTCTACCTCGCTCCGGCGGGACTCAGTCCGATTTCGGCAGGCGCCGGGTAGACCTGTTGTCGCGGCCGGCCGCGGAAGTTCACCGAGGGGTCGCTGTTGGCGGCCGCCTCCGGCGATGTCATGGTAGGAGGCGGCCTGCGGCGGCGCGCCTTCCCGGTCGAGTTCCATCCGTCCTCTTGGAGGCGTGGGCGCCTTTGGACTCGTCTGTCCGTACTATGGGAGCGAGGTGACGGGCCGCATCCCCGCAGGTTGAGCCAGTGCCTGTGTCCGAGGCGGAGCCGGGGGTTGTGAAGGGAGCTCCGCCTAGCCGGGACGAGTCGCGTGGCTTGGTCCCGGCTCCAGTCCTGCCCAGGTAAGTGGGTACAGTTGGAGAGCCGAGAGAGAAGGGCGCGCCGAGAGAGAGGATCCTGAGAAGGCCGAGAGAGAGAAGGGCAGTGAGAGAGGATCCTGAAAAAGAGACCCAGAGAGAGAGAGAAGGGCGAAAGATGAGCGCTGAGAAGGCCGAGAGAGAAGGGCGGAAGACCGATGGCAGAGCCGCTCGCCGGCCGAGGCGAGGCGGAAAGACGAGGCCGCCGGTGTGTCCCGCTCGGGCCCGGCTTCTGTCGGCTCCGTGGTGGGGGGGGCGGCTCCCCCGGGCCGCCGGCGGCGG